>NC_069723.1:18567634-18867634 GCF_027358585.1 Pangasianodon hypophthalmus | reverse complement strand
GGGTTATTTTTTAATATGAATCAAATATGATCCCTACCACTGTGCCCTGGGAACCACTGGAAAGAACTCAGAGGTAGAAATGCCAGAACTATCAGCATGGTCTATGAATTCTGGCACAGATCCTCAGCCTCAGCTACATGACTCCACTTCATAAATTGGTCTCAACTAGAGATGGGTGCAGGACTGTGTCTTTTTTTTTTGTTTTTTTTTTGTTTTATTTATTTTTGCACCTGAACACAATATATTCTGAAGAATTTAGTGGGTTCTATTTCTCAAATATATAAACAAACTAGTTTAAACTAAGGGTGAATAATTGTTCAATTGTTCAGTGTTCAATCTGACCACTCAGTCATGCCCCATGAAGGAAAAAAGCCTCCTGCTTGCCCAACTTTTCAGTTGCATCCAACAGCACACCCCAGATTTGTATCTGCATTAGTTATTTGTATAATGTATTTGGTTACATCCCAAATACAAAGTGTTCAGTTTACATGAATGCTTGTGTGCATTTATGATACTTTAATAGTATAACATTCCACCACCACGTATGTCATGGTTTTGAAGTTATTCAATTTTATAGAAGCAAGTCAAAGACACTGGATTTATAATCTGGTTTTATAAATTTATAAGTATTATAATCTTGAACTCTACTAGCTGTAGTCAAGACTGACACTGTCAAATCCAAGACAAGACCAGGACTAGCCAAGATTGATTCAAGACAGAGTATTGAGGGGGTCGTGGCAGAGTCAAGATCAAGTCCAAATGAAAAAGGGACCGAGTCAAGATTGAGACAGAAAATCATCAAATCTTTACTTCAGCTGGTTTTATTCATGCATTGCATTAATGATTAGGCTACGATTCTTAGAAGAATGAATTAGTTCTTGTCAAATTTTGTGCATGAGAGAACACAAGCATTGTTTTCCCTTGAGAGACCAAGACTGTAATTAGCAAGACTAATACCCAAGACAGAGAAACATCTAAGTACAAATGCCAATAAGTCTGAAATGAGTGGAAGCCAATCCAGAAAACGTCTAAAGAGTCCCGAAGTCCTACTCACTAAACTCGAGGAGATCCATTGGCTCCTGGTAATGAATCTCGTAATGAAGCTTTTGGTATAAATGTTGTAACTTTCAGTCACTTCTACTAGACATTCCATCACCAGCCTTTCCAGCCTCATCTGGCACTGAAAACTACATTAAATCTAAATATAGCAGTGTGTGTCCACTTGGCCATTTAGAGCACTTGCCTCTTGGCTGCCACTCACACTAAATGCACCACTCAAAAAAGCTTGACTCCAGGCTTATTGCGAACGGAGTTGAGCTGTGTGAATGACTGCTTTTTATTCCTCTTTTTCGCCCTCCTTTATTGATTCCCAAAAGTGCCTTTATTCGCATGGCACTTAAGGGCCTGTCGCCTGCTGTCTGTGGGATTGCCTTTTAGACGCTGACACTCACTGAGTGAGGGATAAAAAGAGAGCAGGAAAGAAAGAGATCATTGGTAATATAAGTTGGAAGTGAGAGCTATAAAGCCTGGGGGAACTAAACTGCACAGTGTGCACTCTCAATGACCTCTCCTAGAACACAGAACACAGCGAGAGAGATAGAGATAGAAAGAGAGAGACAGGTGGGTCTCCTTTATGTCAGACCAAAAAACACAACTCTCAATTCATCTCCGACTCTGTTGTCAACACAATCTTTTTGGTTTGTTTAGAATTAATGAGACATGACGGCTCAGTTCTCCCCCTCTTTCTCTCTGAAATACCTGTGCCTGAGGAAGAGATGAAAGGCCAGTTAAGGACCGTTTGATCAAATGAGACAGATAATTACATTCCTGAGAATTAGAACAAAATGAAATGAAGTCACATTAGGATTTTGACGTTTAAATGTTTGACTAGATGTGTTTAATTAGGATTATGGGACCTCTATGTGTTCGTTATGAAATATTAAGGCAAGTTTCCACGCTTCATTTATCACGTACGAATCCCACCGCACATTCTGTATTAACTCAGAAGTTTAACAGATTATACCTATTCACACGCACAGTGGAGCAGAGTAAAAAAAAAATATTATGAAAATGACTTTTTTATTGCATCGTCCCTAGTGGTTCTGTGCAACAGTGTACACGAAGCATGATGGCATTCGGCAACATAAATTTGCTCTGTCTTTATTTCAGCATTTGTTCCCTCCTCTGAGGCCACCTTTAACATGCTGCCATTAGTGCAACGAGACAAACAAAAATATCATCAAAATGGATGAACTGATGATTTTAAGGTGTAGCTAGTCTCTATATTTTCAATGCTTTTGCAAGCTGGACTTCTAGATACTGCTAACAAGTCTATTCATTGTCATTTACCTCATTTACCTGAATCGTTTATTCGAAACAGCTTACAATTTTAGACAGGAAACAGTTGAGCTGTGGAGGGTTAAGAGCCTTGCTCACCAGCTTGGTGGTGCTGGGATTTCAACTCGCAACCTTCTGATCAGTAGTGCAGTGCCTTAACTACTGATCCACCACTACCACATTGTCATCCAACATGACCAAGAATGACAACCAATGTAATTAGTCATCAAGAAAAAGAAATGGCTGAGATGACTATGATTAAACTTGATATAATTTATGCACGCCCTATCATCATGACATCATCACAGCCATCAGTGGCTGGGAGTCCAAGAAAGCAAAAATGGCCGTGTTCCCTGGGTGGAACAGATGGCATTACTCTTCACCCTGTCAATCAGAGCGACACTAGCCAATCATGGGTTAGCATCTGTTAGCTGATATATGAGGAAGAGGGCAGATTGCAGTTTCCTCTAAGAGTGTTCAGCTGCCTTGTGATGCGTCAGTTCGAAAACATGTTGTGGCTGGCTTCATGTGTCTAGTAGGAAGCACACATTAGCCTTCACCCTTCCCAGTTGGTAGTTGTTGTCTGATAAAGCTAGAAAGTTAGCTAGTGGGTGGGAATAAAAAAATGACCAAATTAGGAGAAAACAGGGTTTAAAAAAAAACAAAAAAAAACTATGCACACACTTACACACACACACACCAAAACTTTCCTATAATAAAATTTGATTAGCATTCCCCAGGAGGAGCTAGAGTTGCTATAGCTGAGGATAAAGAAGTCTGGACTAACTTCACAGCTTATTGCCACCATGACCCCCATGACCCAAGAAAAGCAGAAGGAAAATGAATGAATGAATAAATGAATCCTGTAATTATTATACTATTATTGCAATTATCCAAACAGGACCAATATGGAATAAATCTAAATCTATTTATTGATGTCTGTATTGATTCAAAGCATACATTTAGGATGCAGTAATGCAGTTAACTCAAGTTGTTGTTTTGTTTGTTAGTTTTAGTTTTAATTGAAAAAGAAAGTTTAAAAAATATTAAGCTACAGCTGAGTTTGATATTATAACGTGTTATTCTATAGGTGTAACCACATTAGGATCATTACTAAATCCCATATTGTGCTTAGTTAACAAACACCAGCTTCTCAAAGTCAGCCATTTTGTTTGCTTGAGAAGCATTTTTGTGCTCATGGTCATAAATAATACAACTTTTTTTTGTCATGAGTAACACAATGGAACATCTGAAATCTGAAATGAACTTCTCAAAAAAAGTTCCTATTGTTGATGATATGGCCTAAAAAATCATTTAGAAAATATTCATTAAAGTAAAATGTTGCAGAAAGGCTCATTTACAAGGTGTCAGTACAAATTAAAATTAACTAATGTCCCTTTAGTGAAAAAGTCTGTGTTTAGCAAAAGTATGTTAATCACGGATATTATGAGCATAATTCATCCAGAAAAAATGAACAAAAAGTGATGATGAGATGCTTAAACATCTATTTACAATTAGAGGTGTTTAGAGAGAGAGAGAGAAATGTTATAATGCAATATTTGTACCAGTGTCTCTGTGTATCTGTATAGTACATCAAATATCTGTATCTGAATTCACATTAAAACCAAACGTGGTTGTGGTCAAACCATATGCTCCTTGTTTCAGTTTTTTTAATTGTGTGTGCAGTCACTATTTTTCTTTGTACCTGCTTACAACATTTTCTAATGAATTTTGCTGGTTACAGGTCTCCAAAAATTAATTAGCCTAATTTAAACCACTGTAACCCAGACCAGGCAGTTACTATGGCTGAGTGAATGCATCACTATAAATCAGTCATTCTCGTTAATGAATGTGTTCTTCTGATGCCCGCGAGCTTTATATCCGTCCACTCACCCATATGAAAATAAATTAAAAAAAAATAAAAATAAAAAAAAACACATTGTTTTCGACTTTTGTATAGTCTCAACCAACTGCAATGTGCCAAGGTTTACACACAAAAGCACACATCCTAATTATCTCTTTTTTTGTTTGTTTTAGAAAATATCTGTTCATTCTTGGGGGCTGTGGTGGGGGGTGGTGGTGGTGTAGCATAAAAGTTTGCTTCCTCAACCTAGATAAAAGGTGTGTACATACTGCTAGCCAATATGACAGCAAGTATAACAATTCATATGGTTAGTGCAAATAGTAATTATTTTTCAGAAATGAAGACGATAAAGAGAATGAATGTCAGAGCTGCCAGAGTACTGGGATCGGCTTATGCATTGGTCCTTTCAAGATTAAGCACAAAACAGGTTAGAAAGTTTGTTTTACAGAAGCAGATGTGGGGGGAAAAAGTGTTAGGAAGAGACACACATGCACACTAGGTACAAATCCCTATTTGAAGACATGCATCCATACAAAAAGACTTGGTTTATAGTACAATTTAATTATGAAGATAAAATTCTCTGGGCTGTGTCTGCTGGTGGTTCTGTGTATGTGTACAACTCACAGTTTCTTGTTAATGAGAGACATGAATTAGCATTTGTCTATTGATTCGCATTGTGAAGCATCTCTGGCTTCTTAATGAGGTCTGGAAAAACAAAGACCATTACAGTGTGTGTATATTCATTTGTAGAAAAACCTTGTCTCGGCCCTGTTTCTCCCAAACAGTGATGAACATCATCCACATTCACAAGCCACAATCCCAAATGAAGGAATGCAGCTGCAGGGAAGGAGAAATGAAGTCAAGATGGTCCTGTGTGTGTGTGTGTGTGTGTGTGTGTGTGTGTGTGTGTGTGTGCGCGCGCGCGCCTGGTGGGGAAAAAAAAAAAAAAAGATTTACAAATATAAGGTCTTCCTTCCTAATGGGAATTGACCTGATGATTTCTAGTATACATTTTCCCAGCAGGATCGAATGGTTCTACGGTCTATAAGGAATCTGCTCCCTATTTATTCTTTGCCAGATCCGGGATGTATTTGGTGTGTCACTAATTTCACTGCTGGATTTGTGTTATAATGTTGTAACATAATATATAAGGAGTAAAACACAGCAGAGTGTGCTGCTATAGGAAAATAATCAGTGATGGGGTGGTGTGATGTGGCTTGATGGAAATAAGTTACTCTTATCATCCTGTAGTTGATTAAATTTACTATAACAGCACATTTCTGAAGAGTTTTATTCCTCTAATAGCACAGCACTTTGCCAAAACTAACAACTATTAATTTATTAATGAACAGCATGTGGTGCTTTTTTAACCATTTGTAGTTACATGTAGTTTAATTTTGTGGAACATCCGTGAGAAAAGTTAGTTCCCATTATCACTTAAATTATAGCAGATATAAACAGCCATTCCTTCATCAGCATCTTTATTTTTCTTTCCTAAAAAATTGCAGCTTGTTATGTTAATGAGAAACCAGAAAGCACAAAGTCCTCAGTCCTGAAAACTTTCCCATGGTGGAAAACGTCTCCAGGTTACGTATGTAACCATGGTTCCCCGAGGGAACGAGACGCTGCGTCACGAAACGCTATGGGAACGCCCCCGCGTGACCGCGCTCTGAATCACGTGTCTAATCCGTCCAATGGATGGGCGAGACGTCACGGGCGGGGTGACGTAGCGACCCGGAAGCATAAAAGCCCGAGCGGCGAGCCCCGCGTTAGCTTACTGGAAAATGAAGCAAGCGCCGCAGGGACGCCGGAAGTGTGGCACCGAGACGCAGCGTCTCGTTCCCTCGGGGAACCATGGTTACATACGTAACCTGGAGACGTTCCCCTTCAGGAACTCGAGCTGCGTCACGAAACGCTATGGGAACGAGTATACCCACGCCGCCAGACTTACAAGTCCCTGCCTTCAGGAGGAGGCAAGCCTAAGGCACAAGGACAGAGGAGCTGGGAGTGGCCCGGGTATCTAGGTCATAAAACCTAGCAAAGGTCAGGGGCGTGGACCATCCCGCCGCGTTGCAGATGTCCTGTAAGGACACACCTGCCAGAAAGGCCTTAGAGGCCGCCACCGCTCGGGTAGAGTGAGCCTTGACCCCCAGGGGACTGGGGAGACCAGAGGACTCGAAAGCCAGAGAAATGGATTCTACAATCCACCGGCTGAGGGTCTGCTTAGAAGCAGGAAAACCCCTCTTAGGGGGACCAAAGCAAACAAGCAACTGGTCCGCCTTTCTCCACAGGGCAGTTCTGTGGACGTACGCGTCCAGTGCTCGCACTGGACACGTACAATTGAGCTTCCGATGGTCGGGCTCCCTAAAGGGAGGAGGACAGAAAGCCTGCAGCATGACCGGCCGAGATCGAGCTGGAGGTCTGATCCTCAGCGCACCGCGGAGGAAACGTGTCACCCAGGGGTGCCTGCCCACTGACTGGCCATCGAGAGGGGCGTGGCAGGCCGCAATAGCCGCCACGTACACCTTCAGGGTGGAGTGGGTCAGTCCCGCGGAGAGGCGGGCCTGCAAGAACTCCAGCACTGTACCAACTGGGCAGTGAACAGGGTCAAGCCGGCGGTCTCCGCACCAGGAAGTGAAAAGTTTCCACTTCAGGGCGTACAGTTTCCTCGTAGAGGGAGCTCTGGACTGGAGGATGGTCTCCACAACCTCGGTTGAGAGACCGGAAGCGCGGAGTTGTGCCCCCTCAGAGGCCACACCCACAGCTTCCACAGCTCCGGGCGGGGGTGAAGATGGCCCCCCGCCTGTGAGAGGAGATCCCTCCTGATCGGAATCTCCCATGGGGAGCCGTCTAGGAGGGAAATCAGGTCCGAGAACCATACTCGGCCCGGCCAGAACGGGGCTACTAACAGTAGACGAATTCCGTCCCGGCGCACTCTCTCCAGAACTCCCGGGAGCAGAGCGACCGGAGGAAAGGCGTACAGACGCAGCCTCGGCCACGGCTGTACCATGGCATCCAGTCCAAGAGGAGCTGGATGAATCAGAGAGAACCAAAGGGGACAGTGCGACGTCTCCTGCGTCGCAAACAGATCCACCTGGGCTCTGCCGAACATACGCCATATGAGCTCCACCACCTCGGGGTGGAGTCTCCATTCCCCGGGCACCGGCCCCTGCCTCGACAGGGCGTCTGCTCCCACGTTGAGATGACCAGGGATGTAGGCCGCTCTCAATGAGAGGAGGTTCCCTTGGGACCACACAAGGATCTGGAGCGCCAGCCTGTAAAGGGGGCGCGAACGCAGACCTCCCTGGCGGTTGATGTAAGAGACCACCGTCGTGTTGTCGGTGCGCACCAACACGTGGCGGCCTCTTAGGTCTGGGAGAAAGTGTTTCAGAGCTAGAAACACGGCCAGCATCTCCAGGCGGTTGATGTGCCAAGTGAGATGGCGGCCGCTCCACAGACCACGGGCAGGACGGCCACTCATGACCGCTCCCCATCCGGTGAGGGACGCATCCGTCGCTAGCACTACGCGGCGACCAGGAGTTCCCAGGACCGGGCCCTGAGACAAGAACCCAGGTTCTCTCCACACAGCTAAGGCACGGCGGCATCGTCGCGTGACCTTGATCATGCGGAGCGGGTTTCCTCTGTTTCGGAAAAACCCCCTGGTCTTGAGCCACCACTGTAGGGGTCTCATGTGCAGCAGGCCAAACGGTATCACGTTGGACGCAGCTGCCAATAGGCCCAGCAGTCTCTGAAACTGCTTTACAGTGAGTGACCGGCCTACTTTCACTCTCGCGACCGCTGTGAGGACCGACTCGATCCGAGCAGGAGACAAACGTGCCTGCATCGTGGTCGAATCCCACACGACGCCTAGATAAGCGGTTCTCTGAGCTGGAGAAAGCACGCTTTTCTCGGCGTTTAGTCTTAACCCCAGTTCCTTCATATGGGCGAGAACGGCATCTCGATGCCGAGCCGCCATCTGCTCTGAATGAGCTAAAATCAACCAGTCGTCGATATAGTTCAGTATGCGGATGCCCTGTAGTCGCATAGGAGCCAGGGCAGCATCCACGCACTTCGTGAAGGTGCGGGGTGAGAGTGCTAGGCCGAAGGGAAGAACCCGATACTGGTAAGCTTCGCCCCCGAAAGCGAACCTCAGGAACTTCCTGTGCGGGGGAAGGATGGAGATGTGGAAATACGCATCTTTTAGGTCGATCGTGACGAACCAGTCCTCGGACCTGATCTGAGACACGACCTGAGTGACCGTAAGCATCCTGAACTTCAGTCGAGCGACTGAGAGGTTCAATTGCCGCAAGTCCAAAATGGGACGCAGCCCTCCCCCCTTCTTGGGAACAATGAAGTACCGGCTGTAGAACCCTGACTCCCTGTCGTGAGGAGGGACCACCTTGATGGCCTCCTTCCTCAGGAGAGTACGTACTTCCTGCTCCAATACCAGAGCCTGCTCGGGACCCACCACAGTGGGAAGAACCCCAGAAAAATGAGGTGGAGGCGAGCCGAACTGAATTCGGTAGCCTCTTTCTACAGTACGCAGGACCCAATGAGACACATTCGGCAGAAGTTTCCACGCTGCCAGAAAGCTCACTAAGGGAATCAGTCTCTCGAGACTGACCTCTGGTGTAATAGAAGCGGTTAGCTGGGTGCCCTGAGGCGGCGAACCGACATGGGGGAAATGAGCTAACCGCTGCGAAGGCCTCAGGAGAGGCCGCGAGCCTCCCAGACCCGCTACGTTGCCGGGCGAGAACTGGGAGAGGCGCTCGCTGGAGACCGCTGCGCCCTGAAGCACCATAGGTGGCAGGGTTGGCAGATCGACCTCCTGAGGGCACTGGGGGGACCCGGGCACCGTAAGATGAGGTGTACGCCGCGTCGCCCCAGAGGGGCCCGCCCTCGGAAGCCCTGGGCCAAAACCATCAGGGCTTCTTAGCCGCGGCCCTTCTGGACATGAGGACGGTCCTCAGATCCGCCTTAGTGCCTGAAGGGCCGGGCCCAGAGCGTCGTCGCGACTCCTGCTCCCGCCTCGGGGGAGCACGGGAGGCGACGCTCTGCTTTTGGGCCTCCCTGTAGGAGGGGGCCGTACACGGAGGGGGCTGCCCCCGCCCGGCAGCCCCACGAGCTAGAGAGCGACGGGGGAGGAACCGCTGGAACGCCGCCGCCTGAGCACGGGCCTGCTGGTATCTCTCGACGACGGAGTCTACCGCGTCGCCAAACAGGCCCGAGGGAGTAAGCGGGGCGTCCATGAGCACAACCCTGTCCTTCTCTTTCATATCGGACAGGGTCAGCCAGAGATGCCTCTCCGCTGCCACCAGGACTGCCATAGACCGACCGATAGCACGGGCGGTCTCCTTGGTGGCGCGGAGGGACAGATCAGCGGCCCGCCTGAGCTCAGCTACCTGCTCAGACGTACTCTCCCCCTGCTCATCCAGCTCTGTAAGCAGGTCAGCCTGGTACGCCTGTAACACCGCCATGGTGTGCAGACACGCACCGGCCTGACCTGCTGCCGTGTACGCCTTGCCTACCAGCGCTGAGGTGGTCCGCAGCGGCTTGGTAGGCAACGCCGGAGCCTTCAGGGACGATGCAGCAGCAGGGGACAGATAGCTGGCTAGCGTCTGTTCAACCCTGGGCATCGCCCTGTAGCCGGAGTAGTCCAGCCCCGCCACATTAGCGTAATGGGAAGACGTGGGACTGAACAACCGGGCCGAAAATGGCCTATTCCAGGACCTCGACACCTCAGTGTGGAGGTCCGGAAAAAAGGGCAGGCTCCGGGGCGGAGGTGGCGGCCTACTGCGCAAAAAACGCTCCTCCAGTCTAGAGCCCTGAGGCTCAGGCCGTGACTCAGCGGGCCAGTCAATGCTAAGCTTAGCGACTGCCCGTGCAACCACCTCGAGCAGCTCCCCGTATTGAGGAGACTGCGGCTCAGGGTCGACGCTCTCCACATCGACCTCCTCGGAGGACGATAGGTGGAGCGCCGAGTCCGCTCCCCGGGGGGAAGAAACCGCAGAGCGTGCTTCCGAGCCCAGGGAGGGGACAGAGGACCTGGAGGGTGAGGAAGGAGAAAGGGACGGGCCCGTCTCCATTCCCTCCGCCAGGTCCATCTGCGAGCCCCACGAGCGCAACCGCCGCTCTGCCTCGGCAGAAGCGGGGCCGGCACCGCGAGGCACGCTAGTGAGGGCTCCCTCCTCAAAGAGAGCCCAGCGGGAGCGGAGAGTGCGCAGCGGTAAACGCTCGCAATGTGCGCAGCCGGCTCCCTCGAGAGCCGACTGAACATGCTCCGCTCCCAAACAGGCAACGCACAGACTGTGTGTATCCCCGCCCGTAATAAATCGCGGACAGGGAGGAACACACGGCCTGAAGCGCTGCCCGCTCTCGCCCTTAGTCTTAACCTTGGCTTTAGGCATGCCAACGATAAAACACCAAAAGACAAAAATAGACAGAAAATAAACACAGAGCGCTTGCTGAAAACAGGAAGCTAACGCGGGGCTCGCCGCTCGGGCTTTTATGCTTCCGGGTCGCTACGTCACCCCGCCCGTGACGTCTCGCCCATCCATTGGACGGATTAGACACGTGATTCAGAGCGCGGTCACGCGGGGGCGTTCCCATAGCGTTTCGTGACGCAGCTCGAGTTCCTGAAGGGGAACTTACTGATCTTTACAAAGCATTGACACTGGAGACTCAAACCATAAATATTAAACATCTCCATCCAGAAGACTTCACCATATCAAGGATTATACATTTTTCTTTGTTAAATAACAGCACATTTATTTAATCTGTTTATTATGAGTCTTAGAATGTATGCTGAAGTTGTTCCTATAGAAACGATGTATTAGCATTGGCAGAGTAATATAAACCCTACTGTCAGAGCTGCTGTTATAGAAAATTAATCAATGCCATCTGACCAGTCAGAGTCGAGAATCTGACAGCTCTGTGGTATCATTTCATTTTAAACATTAGGTTTTACTCTGAAGATCATGTTTATGTATATTTAATGAATTGTTTTATGGAGCCTTTCTCTGCCTCTCCAAATGTTAATTTACTTTGTGTAGCTGTTTTGTGACAGTGTCTATTGTTAAAAGCATAATGTATATAAAATTCAATTGAATAAAGTGGAGTACAATTCACTTTGGGATGTCGCCTGTGTTTAGCTTGCACTGTTGCTTCTATTGATTGGCTCACTGAATCACAGTGTATCTGCAAGTAATCTGCAAATGCAAATGGATTTCTCATGTGCCCTAGATAAAGGCTATGATTTTTAATGATGTGTAAAAGGAGTTGCCACTCCTGAACTGAAGAAGGCACACTAGATACAGATGTCTTTTCCTCTCAGTGTTGCTTCGACTCCTTATAGTCAAAAAACCACCTACCTATAGGATTTTTTTCACAATATAACACCTTTTAATAGAATATTTGAACCATGAATGCTGTGTATGAGTGATTTCTTGTTTCCATGTAGCCTGAAGTGCAGGATCATTACAGAGGTGAATAGCACAGAAATCCATTAGGTTCCAAACTAAATCGCCATTTAACCACAGCCTATTAGCACAAGGCCACCACCAGAGACCACCACTAATGGATTTTAAAGGTGTCCTACTATTGAACCATTTAGAAAAACATTAAATATAATGCCTAAAAATCTCCCACAGGTCACAGAAACCACTTGAATTCTTGACACTATAATATCAACTAATATAGAAAAGACAAGTTACCATTACCAATCATTACAAAATCACCAGGAACCTGGGGTGGGATTTTTTTTTTTTTATACCCTCAGCAGCAGTGTACATGTGCACTCTCAGTGTCTGTCTAGTTTTCAGGAGGCAGTAAATTTTGATTATGTGTTTGGTCTTTGGTCTGCAAGGTGATGAATGGGCAGAAGCAAAGTGCAGATATGGTAAAAGATTTATCTCTCCACTCAGTGCTGTAGATTAGCGCTGTCACAGAACTGTAGTCTCCTGAACTGACGGCCTTAAATATGGCTAATAAGGCACAGCCACTCTGTTTGGGTCCTTCATACAACAAAGTGCATTTAATGAGATGTTTATAGGGAGAGCAGAGGGAAAGAGAGAGAAGCGGGGGGATTGGGGGGGTTGTTTAAACCTGGAGGAGGCTGGAAACAAATGGAAGGCAAAATTGGCTATATTTCTTCAAACAAAAATCATGACCATTAGTTAAACCTGAGGTTCTCTCTCTCTCTCTCTCTCTCTCTCTCTCTCTCTCTCTCTCTCTCTCTCTCTCTCTCTCTCTCTCTCTCTCTCTGTCTGTCTCGCTTTCGCTCTGTCTCTCTCTGAGAGTGATAGGTGTGGCATCATTTTGACAGGAAATATGAGGAAACATGTCAATCACAAACGTTCTGTCTCCCTCTATCTCTCTCTGTGTAAGTGCGTACGTTATAAGAATATTCAGAAATATACATTTAACTATCAGAATATTCAGGAATATATTTGATAGATTCCAAAAATGTTTAGTGTTCTTGCGATGTTCCGAAACTATTAAGAAAGGAACTCTGTTTTTGCATGTACACCATGATCACAATATTACAAAGATGGTTGCCTTGTTTATTTTTTGGTATTTTTATGATGGTCAACACAGGTTCTAACAGGATGCAGAGCAGCACAAATGTAAAAAGGGTAGGATTTGAATGAATACATCATTAAGAGAAGTGGGAAGGTGAGCTGTCCTATCCAATCAGATAAACTTCTCTCATTCTCTATCTGAAAATTTTGATTTTCAAAGTCGTGAATACTACAATAGTGGGCTGTTCACTGGGTCTATCTTCTTATAAATATGAACATGTAACAGAATTTGAAAGCATCATACATTCTTGACCAAGCCCATCTGCTTCTGCAGAAAATTTGACCCATCCTGCCTACTCGAGGAGAAAGCTTGTCTAAGCCTGCTTGCTCCTGAGGAAAATTTGACCAACACTGCCCGCTTACACAGGAGGTTTGACAAATCCTGCTCTCTATCCACTGAAGGTTTGAGTAATGCTGCCCACTCCTATAGAAAAATTGACTAATCCCACCTGCTCCTGCAGAAACTTTGACCAATTCTGTCCACTCCTGTAGCAAGTTTGACCAATCCCACCCCCTCCCATGGAAAAGATAACCAATCCTTCCTGCTGACATAAAGTTTGACCAATCCCACCCGTTCTGGGAGCTATTATTTTTGTTTGCACCTGCCAACAATATTTTCTTACAAGCCTAGTTGGTCCCATTTCCCAACCCTGACCAGAATAAAGCATTTACTGAAGATGTGTGAATGAAGATGGTAAATGTGTGCTGCATGAGCAACCTTCCATGGCCAGTACACTCCTTTCTTAAGGAACAGAGCCTTTTCTTCAAAGTTTTTTGTTCTCAATGCACATGTCTAGCTTATGCAAAAATTCCAAGTTAGACAAAAAATAACGTTACAGATATGTTCACTTTAACATTCTTACAACTAAAATGTTTTCAAAATTTGACTGATTGAAAGGCTTGACAGAGGAACCAAAAGATCCTAGATACTAACCTTATATCAAATGTGAACAAACTTGTAGCAACAAGGGAGATGTTTGTTTTTCATATGATCAAACCATCCAGGGTATGCTAACCCTGTCTATAACTTTAACTGTCATATCTTTTCATACAACCTAAGTCATGTGAATTTTTTTTATAATTAATCATTTCCAAGCGAGAGTCCAAGGTTCTAGAAATGCAACTAATTAAAGAAATCACTTTGCTAACCTAACATTGTTAGGTGGATAGTTAAACCTAAAGATTTTCTCTCACTCTCTCTCTCTTTCTCTCTCAGTGAAAGGGATGCAGTATATGTCAATTACACACACTGTATATGAGTGTGGATCTGCTACTTGCTAAAAATGCCAACTTAAACATTTTTGAATTGCCCCCTCCCCTCTCTCTCTGTCTCTTTGAGTGAAAGGTATGGTGTCAATCTGACAGCTTGTCCAGGAAACAGAGGAAAATATGTGTCAATCACAAATTTATGTACGACGTGTGTGTGAGAGAGAGAGAGAGAACAGCTGTATACATCATCCTCTCTTCCGCTCTACCCAGCAATCTTTATATATTCATGGCTCTGAATATGAATTCATGATACACAAAGCTGGTTGATATATTTCCCGAACAGAGAAAGCTGACAAGATGTGTCTTTACACGAATCCATTTATGTTTTGGTAGGTATGTGCGACGTATTGTTTACACAGTGATCTCTTGCACTCCTGTATTTTGTTACTGTTCAGAAAAAAAAAACATGCACTTAACTGTGTAGAGAGCACTTAACTGTGTAGAGAGCACCTAACTGTATAGAGAACACCTAACTTTGTGGCGCGTTGTCACTGCTTGATCGTACTGTTCGGTTAGACTTGAGCGCGTAAACACAATCGACACTAAACGGGCGAGTGTGTGCGTGTGTGTGTTTAATGGCTACAAGTCCTGGAGGCTGTTCAACACAGGGCAGTGAATGAGCCTGTATCGATTGGATTGAGTGGTGGATGTAATTGCGTTAGTTGTGTTGGCTCCGAATCCCAGAGTACTTGGCCTCGCCTCTCTCATCAAGGAAGCGGCGTGAGAGATGGATGAGGGAAAGCAAGGGTGGAGAAGACAAACGAGGAGAGCAAAGATGAAACCAATCACATTCAAGCCTCAACAAGCCATCCTTTTTTACGCTTGGAATGGTGTCATTTCAATTAGAATGAGAACACAACCACACACACACACACACTGTACTGAAATAGCTTCGAGCATATTGTCTGGTGTTAATTGTTATCCTGGTTTTGAACGGCCTGCACCAACTGTAATTTCTTCCATTTCTCTTACTTGACTAGTTCCATAACCACTTTGATTCCATTGCGTTTCATTATGGCTCCTCTAAATAGTGCACACTATCTCCGGCCTCCAGCTGTGTGTGTAACAGAGAATGAGAAAAAGAGAATGTGCTTGCTAATGAAGTTTGAAACTAACTCCAGCCTTACAGACTCTTTACATGTTCTCATAAGTATCCTGCAGAGTCTGATGATTAATAATTTATTATAATCCTGAAATTTTATAATGCAATTCCCATATTCAATGATAATTTAGCATAATTGAATTGTACACAAACAGCCACACACAACAATATATTACAGTGGTCATCAACTAGTGGACCGTGGTCTAGATGCAGGCCCAGCAAAGTATTACAGTATACCAAACTGTGTATTTAAAAAAAAAATACTGCAGCAGAGCTGTTAAATGTATAAAAGAATAGCTCAGTGAGTCCACTTTTTAAACATGAACCAGGGCAACTTTTGTAGCAGATCCTCTGTTGTGGTAAATTATTTAGTGTAAGGCAGTTCATCGGAGCAGAGACTAGCTACCGGGCTAAAGACACTGTATCAGAAAGGGGAGAGGTTTTACAGATTTTTCTCCTTTAAAGTTGATGATGAAAACAATGCTTAAGGATGCATGGGCTCAGAAGTACTGTATTGTGTTTACTGAATAACCCATAGGTTCATATTATATGGTGTCTTTGATTATGTACTTAATATATGAACGACTAGAGAGAGAGAGAATATGTACATGTTATACTTGAGTTCATGTCCTCTTTCATTGTTCTCTTTCCTCGGAAAGGGATGGCAGTGTAACAGACACATTTACACTAATTCCTGTAATCCATCAATAAATTTAGATTAGATTCTCTGAGAGGAGACTCTCGGATAACCTCACACCATCATCATACACATTCCCATGTAATACCTTCACAAAGAAAATTTTCTAGAAGCCTTTGGACACAGACTGGAATTCAGATTACATAATTACAATATGTGTAACCAATACTTACACTGTATGACCAAAAGTATGTGGAGACTTGACCATCACACTAACACATGCTTGTTGAACATCCCATTCCTAAACCATGGGCATCAACAGGCATGGTTTGCTGTTTGCTGCTCTAACAGCCTCCACTCTAGATTTTGGAAGGTGGCTGTTAAGATTCAGCCTCAATAGCTTTAAAGAGAGTCAGCATTCCGGTTCATCCCAAAGGTGTTCAGTGGAGTGGAGGTCAGGGCTTTGTGCAGGTCACTTGAGCTCTTCCACTCCATCCTTGTCAACCCATGTCTTCATGGAGCTTGCTTTGTGCACAGGGGCATTGTCATGCTTGAAAAGGTTTGGGCCCCTTACTTCCACTGATGGGAAATCTGCATACAAAGACATTCTAATCAATCGTGTGCTTCCAACTCTGTGGCAGCATTTTGGGGAAGACCACATATATGGGTGTAGTGGTCAGGTGTCCACATACTTTTGGCCATACAGTGTATTTATAGACTATAGCTATAAATAGACTTATTAATTTAAATTACAGCAAATCACCAGTTAATTATTTAGTAGATCAGGATACCAACTGGTGGCAACTCAATGTACATACATGCATGTATAGACAGGGATGGTTGGTCTAAATGAGCTAGCAGGACTACGCTTTCTCAGCTTTAACCTCCCTGACTTTCCTAGATAGGAAGACATCAGTATGAGGTTTTATTTTTGGCATTCAAATCACATTATTTGCTGTTAATAAATGTGGAACCAAGCCCAGCAGCACCACCAATGGTCATAGAAAAAGTAGAATTTTACTGTACTTAAAGTTGGGATTTTGCATATCTGTACTCGCTAATTTTTCTTTTAACTAATTCTTTTAGCTTTTCCTACAGTTCAAGAGAAAAAGCTCTATTCTAAGATGAACATCAGAGAGCATCTTGGAATTGACCTAAACTGATCTAAATTCCTAACAAATCTACACTTTAAGAGACGTAACAGCAAGAATGAGACTTATTACCCATCACTGTAATCTATCTGCTGCTGACATTCAGCTAGTCTGTATGGTCAGGGTTATCATGCTAGCAACCATTTGGAAGATTAGGAGGAATAAAGCTTAAAGCTAATGTTTTCTCACATTCCTTGGTTCCTTTGTGAAAGGGGCATGGACTAATTTACCATCAGTAACTGCAATCAGTGTGCTATTTGAGGCAGTTATTTGTGTTATCTGAATATTCTTTTAATTTAACTTTCATACTTTAAGTAAATTTAAGTGTTTACACTATTCTACTTTAACTTGAGAGAAGTTATACTTCAGCTTTATATAGAGAGTATTTACTGTATATAGATAAGTAATTGCATTTTAACATAAAGTATTTGTCTACTTTTGCCATCTCTTCCCATATATTGGTGGGTTCAAATGCAACTTGTGATCATGTGAGCTGACTAATACCTGAGGCTAATGACTTAGCACGTCTTTTCTGTGACTAAAATAATGATATGGTGACTGTGCCAACAACCTAAAACATCAGGAATAGTTGGAAAATTGGATTTATGGAAAACAAGATTCTGGAGGTGATGATGGAACACGTTTTGTAGAGGTGTGTGTTAATTAAGACAAGTGAGGTGTTAGCTGTTAGCAATCAACCGTTACCTTTTGGATGAAATTGATGGTGTCAATTTAGAAGTAAGCAGAATAAGTGAGCAGAATATTCAGCTTTATTCAGAGTTTTCACTGTGTTGTCAGTCTGACCTCATGAAATCCCATATTATGGGCTTTGCATGAAAAGCCTGTGATGCTTGACATTTCACTTGTTCTGGTTGAATCTGGTTTTAGTTTTGGCTTCATGCAATGAACTCAAGCAGATAGCATGTAACACTCGGCTAACCTTTTCATTCAGGGTGGCTCAGAAAACTCTGTCAGTGCCAAAGAGCACTCAGGGATTTGCAAATTCAGAGCTTAGTCACAGTGCGTTGTGTTCAAAACACACTCTGGTCCGAGTGGCTGAAACGACGATGGCAAGTGGCCAGTGCTCAGCCTGCCAATTTAGCTTTGCTTGGCTGAATTTATTTGATGAAACTGCTAAAAGTGGCCATAATTTTTGTTCACTTGTTTGTGAAGACTAACGTGACCCTCACAATTTTAGATACATCAATGCATAACTTTCTGAAAGCGAATCTTTTTAGCCTTCTATTTCACCATCCAAGTTAACCTCAAACAACTAGACAGCAAGAAAAGGAACTCACTTAAAGCTATTTTATACTTTCCACATATGTAGTCCATCCACCAAGCCATGTTTGGTGTCCAGAGTACTTGTTTTGCATTGGAGCTACTAGACTAATGTAGCTAACAAGTTGGTGTTAGCGTAGACTTATTAGGTAATCTCAAATAAACTTGCCCGTGTGTTTTTTTCCATACTGTCATCTAAACACATGGGCAAAACTAAAAGCAGTACTGACGGTCATCTTGAAGCTGGAAATGCTTTCCTTTCCAGCATATAGTTTGGTCTTGCTTTGTGCAAGCATTAAACTAAAGTAGGAGGTGTGGCCCAAAGTTTACAAAAAAGAATTGTGTGCTGGAAATGATTTGGATGATAATATTGTTTCAGTTAGATTTGTGTATTTCTTTTTTATGGACTTGTTATGCTATTTTATGATTAAGCCATATCACAAGAGCGTTAAGTCAAGAGTGCGATTATACTAATTATACTGAATATCAGCGCAACTGTGATTTGGCCGTTGGTAATCCGTAATACAACAGCACAATTGCTAGTGTGATATTACAACAGCTCTATAACGAGAAAATACCATAGAGTAAGTGACATTTCGGACTAGCTTACTAGCTCACATTGATTTGTACAATCCCATCAAAGGTGCTTCTGGTAAAATTGGCATCCCTTCTTCCTTTTCATCTTCATCTGATTTCTGAAAAGTATCATTTGCCATTTGCTCTGATGATGTCACTAATACTACTGTAGTAACTGTTTCGAACTATGAAGTGGAATTTTATGTGGTGATCACAGACTAGTGGAGTGATACACACAGTGGAACATTCACATGCGGTTATAGGAAATATAAGCACTCTTAGAACACCGCTCGACCAATCAGATTAATGGACCAGAACTAACTGTTGCATAATACTGGTTATGTAATTTCATAAAATTTTATGTGAGATGTTTTAAACACAAAATCCCACTGTGTTTGTACTAGGGGTGTAATGTAATGTCATTATCTGCATTTGTGTTCAGAATATTCATATCTGTTTTCATATTCGGATTTAACCAGGAGTGGGCGTGGTCTGTACTGGAAGAGGTTTTTTTGAGCCCTATCACTGTTCCCTGGAAACCGAAGTTGGATAAAGAAATTATTTCTTATTTCATGATTGATTTGTTTAATTATTATTATGATTTTATTCAACTTCTGAACCAGATGCCTGTCTTACAAGCTTTCTACAGTATCTTCTAGCTATTGTGACTGCGTAAGCAAGCTAACAACAGTATGTTTCAGAAAAACAATGTCTTTCCCAAATCAAGAAACTGTTATTTACAGTTGACAGACATAGCCATCTAATAATATTTTATCAGACTTACTTTATTTTGTTTGTTTGTAGTTTTTTTACATTCTGGAAAGATCAGAAAAGTTCTCTGGAAACTTTTATAAAGCTGGATGCACTTGGAGAGTTTCTAAATCCTTTAAGAGGCATTTCATTATAATAACTATGATTTTCCAGAAAGATTTTCTTTTAATAACAATGGAATAACAAAGAATAAAAAAAGAACACTCAGTGAATGTGCACATTAAAATTTTTAAAATTAATTGAATGATTATTTTTGGAGAGTCCCGCAGAGATTTGCTGCTCTGTGCACAGTGTGTGGTCTTCATGGGCTGTAAGGAGCAACGGCTCTATAAATAAAAGCATTTCTATTGTTTGTACAGAGATATGGTAGAAGTCTAGTTTCATATTGGAGCTCAGTAAGGTAGTGTTTAAGTCGGGCTACTGGAGCAAACCACTGATGAGGAAAAAAAATAGTGCATCTGTGATTCCTGGCTGCCAGGGTTGTCAGGTTCCTCATATAATATCCGCGTATTGCAGATCTACTAGATGCTGCAAATCAGACGTGCACCACTGTTAACTTGGTTCCCCCCTAGGAAAAGGTAGACACATTTTTCTATATGTCTGAACATTTTGGGCTAGTTTCATGTCTTTTTGTGTGGTGTTTGAGTTATTGTAGGGGTTTGAATTTTGCTGAAATCTGGAAACTCTCATATTTGTTTTGGACACATTATCCGTTCAATCTGAATAATGTATTCGTGTTGGGATATGGGCCACAACTGTTTCCAATTTCTCTGAATTAAAGGTGGCAAATTGTATTTTTTTTTTTCTTTGTCTTTAGGGTGGTACCATCTAGTGTACATATTTTATATCTTTAGTATGGATATTTTACCCGGGAATGTGCATCTTGGGTACTTTTAATGAAGTTTTAGAGTAAAGCTTTAAAAAAAGTAAGCCAGTGGTCCTTAAAGTCCAATTATTTCCTGGTGAAGGATACATATTAAAGGTACAAAAATGTCCCCTTTGTGGTACCACTCTAGCAACAAGGAAAAGTACAGGTTGGCATCTTTATTTCTGAGAGTGTACTTGTTTTAGGTGTGACTCCAGTTTGGCTGGAATTAAAACCTGAAGCCACACTGGCTCTTCATGGACAAAATTGGGAACTTCTGCTTTTTATAGAAAGAGTGAAAGGAGACTCATTATGCTGTAGAATTCTTAGTGATACTAGACCCTGGGAACATATAACCACCATGCTTAAAGACTTGCATCGACTCCCTATCCACTTCTACATAGAATATAAAATCCATCTTCAAAAACAGAAGTTGTTTTTATGCTCTAGCCCATGCTTTCTTCTGCCATATTCATCTGTATACAGCTATCTTTCCTCTGACACCATCTGCTCTCTGTTCCTTCCTCCAGGCTTAGCATAATATGAGATAGGGTTTTTAACTGTTGTAGGCTCAAACCTCTGGAGCACAATTCCTCTCCGTCTACAAGCTAGCTCCCTCTCCTCATTTAAAACCCAGCTGAACACTCATCTCTTCCAGCGTGCTTTCCCTTTAACCCAATTCCTTCCACTCACTGATCCTCCAGACTTGCCTGCTTTATTGTGCTTTAAACTAATTAGTGGCTCTAATTATTTTATTGCTTGATTTACTTTTAATCTTTGTGCGATTCTTTATAATCAGTGTCTGTGTCTATTAGGACGGTTTCATTTTCTTTCACTTTTTGATTGCTGATCCATTTCTTAATAATATTTGTGCCACTAGGATTTGAATTTTGTAGATCTAAACATTCATGCTTTGTTTAGAATTTTTAAAGTTGAATTAAATAAAATTAAAGTTGTGGTGAAGTAGGTAGTGCTGCCTCACAAGCCTCTAGAATGGTTCGATCCTGAGCTCGGGTTTCTGTCTATGTAGAGTTTTGGGTGTTCACCCAGTGTCTGCATAGGTTTCCTCTGGGTTCTCTGGTTTCCTCCCACCTCCCAAAAACATGCCATTAGGTATTCCCAGTGTTTCTGGGATAGGTTTAGCTGTGACCCTGTCCAAGATAAAGTGGTCATAAAGATTAATTAATGAATGAAATTATTGGCTATGTACATAACATTAGATAGCTACTGCTAAAAGTGTATCATTAATCTTACCTAAGGTAAATATGTAGCTGATAGGTAGCTGGATAGATTAGCTAATGTAGCTAAAGTTTAGCTTTAAGCTTTATAGCCTGTTATCTAATTGACCAGTATTTAATGCTTGATAGCAGGTTAAGCCAAAGAGAGAAAAAGAAGGACTAGTAGTGATGTCACTCTACATGATGTATGATCAAGTGCCCTGATCAGTTTAGCTGCTTTAGTGCTGTTTTCTGGATCTGTATGAAGAATCAGTGTACAGTTCCCCATCAAGCTACTACATACAGTATCTTAAATAAAAAAGCAATTTTAATAAATATATACAGTGGCTCTATAACAGTAGCGTGCAAAATAGTGTGCAAATTTATTTCGTGGTGTGTGCAATGGCATTAGGGTGTTACAAATGAAATGGATGAAAGGGATCAAGCAGCATTGTCATCGTGTGTGTAAATTATTCACTAAGCGTGAACAGGCGTTGGGCGTGTGTGTTAGGTGGGGGGGGGGGGGGTGGGGGGGGGGGGGGGGGTTGGGGTCCAGAGTGTATGCAGGGTTGACATAACATGCATGTTTTACATTATAGTAAAAGATAATGATATATAAAAAATCTGTTTCTTCTGTGAGAATAATTGGTTGTGAAAAGCAGAAGAGAAAAGGACAGATAGTGTACCAACGCACCAGATTATGTTATTTCATTATTTTCCTCTCCTGGCAAATTGGTTGTCAACTCCATGCCATTTTAATTAGATCTTTTTCTCGCTAGGGGAGATTTGCGCATTTGGAGTCCATGGTTCAGACGCTCCATTCGAGGCTGTGGTCCTGAACAGGACGTCTGGAGAAGGCCAGCTGCGGGCGCGAAGCCCCATCGACTGTGAGCGCCAGAGAGAGTACACATTCACCATCCAAGCACATGATTGTGGATCAGGTCCCGGAGGCATCGGAGCAAAGAAATCACACAAGTACGTATATGTACCTGCATTAGATGTTCTATCATAGTTAAAAGTGAAGACTCACGTCAACCCCAAACGTGTTTAAACGCTGATCTAATTATGGGTGGATAATGGTACGCCAGGGAACAGTTTCCGCTTGCAGGATGTCGTCTGACATGGAAAGTGCTGAGAATGAAGAGAAGAAAACAGGAAGAGGAAAACGTAAGCAACAAAAAGAGGAGGTGGTAAAATAGCGCGGAGTGAATTTGCATGTATTTGAAAGCGCATATATAAAACCCTAGTTAACAAAGAAATGTAATGCTTTTATTAACAAGTCATAGTTGCTGATCACACACACGTACACACACACACGCACACACGCACACACACACAGATGCAAGCATCCACATTCAATTAATACTAATATTAATAATTTACTAATAATGCTATTAAATGCATTTGCAGTGTAGACTTCCAGCCTCAGACAGCTGTGTCCCTTGTAAGCACTGGAATGTAAACTCTGCAGAAGCGAGACAGGAATTTGAAACATGAATTTAATAGTTTTGCAAATGCAGATCTGAAATATGTTCATAGTAGCCGATAGAGTACTAAAAAAAGACTATTCCCAAACCAAAATCATTTAATCCAAGCTTTTCTACCGTTGCCAAGCCTAATAATGGTATGCAGAAAGGACTGCTGTAGAATTCTTGTGGGTGCCAAAGAGAGGGCAAAGCTGTTCCTCAGATCTTCTGGTTTTAATCTGCCTAGTAGTCATCATCTAGTTCACAAGGGATATGGCAGCTTCTTTTCATCATTTTTTTTGGTAGACGTTGGCATGTGCCATATCTGGAGATACTTTTCACATCTCTGCGCTGAACTTTTTCCAACTTTTTGCCATTTACATCATCCAGAGAAGAACGTGACCATAACACAAGACTGACCTAATGAGAGCAAAGTAAATTTCAGAAATATCAAAAATAGAATATCACTCAGATTTGCTCCAGAGATGAGTCATCCATTTCTTTTTTTGTTGTTGTTGTTCATTAGGTTTCTGTAAATAGCTTGATCCAATCACAATATGAATCAGATCTTCAGAGGTAGTCGTGTCTATCTGAACACTTTTTTTTCTCCTTAAATGCTCAAATACTATCTGATCATGATCAAATCAAGGCGAGGTATAAATTGCGATCTATGTGATCCATGATTATCTAGCTGTCTGTGAAGTTCTGATACTGATGAACAGGAGGGAATTTTGCAGCCTGCCCTCTTCACTGATTATGATGAAGGATTCTTTCAAAAGCGTGAGAGGTGGTTTGCTCTCCCACTTAACCCTTCTATATAAGATCACCTAAAATGGGCTAATTATTTTAACAGGGCCATTTCATCAGCTTCAAACGGTTGTCTGACACTGTCGCACAGGGTGTATTTAAAATCAGCTGCAGCCTAGTTCGCTCCCAAAATAGAAGCTTTTAGAAATACAAGCTTCAATGATATGCAGCATTTTTAAAGCTTATTAAATAACTTACACCTGCTAGCATAAAGATGTCTGTTCATAAGTGGAAAGTTATAAAGTTTGACTTTACGAACCACCCTATTAAACAAATTAGTCCAAAGGTCTTTTTTCACTGTAAAAAAAAACCCTGAAAAATGAGACACTGCTTTTTCCATTACATTTACTTTGCTTTGTACATTTCATTTAATTTCTTAAAAAAAAAAATACCAGTTTTAGATATAGCTTTTTTTCTTAGTGTATACTTGACCAGTGATATACACTATACTGCATGACCAAAAGTATGTGGACACCTGACCATCACACCCATACGTGTGCCTTTCCCACAAAGTCGGAAACACACAACTGCATAGGATGATTTTGTATGCTGTAGCATTACACTTTCCCTCTCGCTGAAGCTAAGAGTTCGAGCCCAAACCTGTTCCGGCATGACGATGCTCCTGTGTGCAAAGCGAGATCTGTGGAGACATGGATCTTTGCCAAGGTTGGTGTGAAAGAACTCGAGTGGCCCCTGCCCTAATGCCTATGGTTTTTGGAATGGGCACATATCAGTGTGATGGTCAGGTGTCCATACACTTTTGGCCATATAGTGTATAATGTATATAATGTGTCTTAATTACTTTATTCTGCTACTTAACAAGCTAAGGTGAAAACAGTTTAGGCAGAAAGGGTTTTCTTTTTCTAGACAGCAGGAAAATAGCAAGCAAAAGGCTGGGGTGACTGCTACTTAATAATTCCTGTCTCATTCCTGTCTGAGCAAAGAGACCACAGTCGTCTTGTTTTCTGTTGGTACACAAGACTGAGGTATGTGATTATAGAAGTTCACCTTAAAGAAGCTGGTGTGAAGTGAAAGTCTTTCATGTCCTTTCCTTTAGTGAATATCAGATCACTGTGTGTAATATACATTGTCTGAGATTCATAGTGCTGACTAAAAAGTTTTACCTTTTTAGCTACAAACGTTCAGAAGTTTATTTATATATATATATATATATATATATATATAAATAAATAAATAAATATAAATATATATAATATGTATGTATGTATGTATGTATATATATATATATATATATATACACATAACACACATATATATATATATATATATATATATATATATATATATATATATATATATATATATATATATATATATATAATGTATGTCATATTCAGTTATAAAGTGAACAGCTTTCTATGTAAGCTGTTTTTCCTCTGATTTTTTTTTTTATTATAATGAATATATTTTACATATGAAACATATAGTAAGATATTACACATGCACACACACTTCAATGCACATTGCTAATACAATCCAGTATGACAAACCTATTTGTCAGTGCATTGCATTTTATAACTGTATTTTTAACATTCATGCTTGCTTCATATTTTCCAATACCCAGAACAATACATGTGTATCAATTATCACATTTTTAGATTTCAGAGCTTAGATGTCGAGAAAATAAGTGGCTCTTTTTCAGTGTCGCTGCCAGGGTCGAGTCCCCGGTCTCAGGCACACTCCAGGCTATATCTTTGCTCTGGGAGCCACCCTAAGGCCGTATAAATTATAATTATCATACACACCAGCCATGGGAGCACTTTTACAGGCTAATGGCAAAAGGGTAGTGGCTCAAACCTCCCCCACTGGGGTGTATCTGTACACGTGCCTGACCTAAATCAACGCCAGTCTTCAACTGGTCTTCTGCTTTTTTTGTCACAAACTATTTCAGTGTGCCTCTGATTCACAGCTCTAAGGTTAGTGTGGATGTTTCTTCACGGCAGAAGCACGACTTGTCACCCCGGTTTTAAAATTACACTTTGTTGGTATCATCGCTCCTGGGTGCTAATAAAAAAAAACAACATGACATTATCTCTTTCCATCTCCCTTTGTCTTCCGTCTTCTGATTCACTCTGTCTCCTGACCTTTACCATTTCCTCCTTTGATTCCTCAAATCTCTTTGGCAGGATTTCTTTTTTTGACCTTTCACCCTGTCTTCTTTCATGCACTCTTCACAGACGCCATTGTGCCCCGTTTCAATGCTCCTTCAGGGAAATGCTTTTTCACTTTTTTCATTGTCTTGTTTTTTTTTTATCTATCTATCTATCTATCTATCTATCTATCTATCTATCTTTGTGTCTGTTTCATTCTCTTCTCTTTTTTATGATGACTGTCTCTTGCTGTCTATCTCTTTCTCTGTCTCTCTCTCCTTCTCTGTTACATTCTATTATCTTTTGACTATCTATCTGCCTGTCTGTCCTTCTTTGTTTCATTCTTTAATTTTTACTATGACTCTCTCTCACACACACACACACCTCACAGACAGACACACACATACAATCATTACAAAAGCAAACAAATTTATGCGCTCCTGTATTTTCTTAGACAGTAGTTTGGATTTTGTGTGCATAATAGCCTACACTCACTCTTATGCAAATGCTGATGGCTTTTACATGCATAAAATATTCTCAGAAAAAGAGAGAGAGAGAAAGACAGACAGAGAGAGAGAATTTTCGCAATAATTCAGTCAGAATGATTGCAGAATGGACTTCAGTAATCTGATAATAGGAACCTTCAGATCTATATAATCAAATTTCTTTTTAAATATATGACAAAGCCTATCACCTCATCAGGACATGTAACGTGCTATCTGATACATTTTTATAACATGGAGTGGCTTTGCTAGTTTTTTTTCTGGTTACAAATTGCAAGTAATTTTTTTTTTTTTTTTTTTTTTTTTTTTTTTTTTTATAAAGCTTCTGGGAGAACTCTTCTCTATCCAGTTCCTTTTTATTTCCCAAATGCACAGATAGTCTGATTATTACACTGCAATCCAGGTGAGATCTTACAAGTGCTTTAATCTGATATGCTCTATTGTGGCATACTGTTTACATGTGCATTTGAACTGCTAAATCAGATAATAATCTTAGTGTGCAGGTAAACAAGCTCGATGTGCATAATGATGCAGAGTTAAATGGGTTTTGTAACTCTGGATAAATAGATGGAGTCTGTCTTTTCAAAAGCACGCCTGTATTGTTCTACTGTATGAGCGGTTTCTAAGAAAAATAGGCACTGAATCATACAGACAATGCTTTAATGTGTGCTAGTGAATTGTTCCATTGATTACATACAATCATGTATAAAAGTCTGAGTGCACTACTAAGCACTGGTTCATGAAAACGAATACAGTCCCTACACTTGGTAAGAAGGTGTTGTAATAATTTTCTATAACAGCAGCTGTAACAGTAGTTCCAGCTGTAATTTAAATCACAGGTTTTCATTAATGCACTCGTTCTGTGTTATCTTTCTATAGTAACAACCTGTTCATAGGGACTTGTTTACCAGACGCTTCACGGAATCTAAGGCTAATAATAAATGGATTAAAAATGTCCTGTTATGTAATAAAGAAAAATTGCATTGTTGATATGGTGATTTCTGTAAGGATTACTATAACTCCTGTAAGAAGTTTATATAATATTTATAGAAGGAGTCTCCAGTGTCAGCCCTTGGTAATGGTCAGTACGTTTTTCAGCACTGGAGAGCGCTTTTGCTTTCTGGTTTCCTGGTAACATAAGTTGCATTTTTTGTTTTATTATCAAGAGAGAGGAAAAAAAAAAGAGAGGCCGGTGAGGTGATGACAGTTTACAGCTGCAATAACATACTGTAAGCAATAACAGGAACTGAACTGTCTTGTGGATGATCTGAAGCATTCAAGAAATATGGTTTATTATATATCGTTTAATATACAAAATATAGTTTATTTATCAATTCAAAATTGTAATTATTGGCAAATTGCTGTGGTGTAAAAGGAATAAAACACATTGGGATGTGCTTATATTAGAAAATCAACTATATGGTATAAACACTAATCCAATGTCCTTGATGATTTTCTTAAAACTGCGCACCCTGAAGGTTCATTTTTCAGGGCTGTGAGACTTTTTAAATACACAACCTTCAGTTTTTGAAGTAGCTTTCTGAGGTGCTCCTTGTTCCAGAAGACAAGCGCCGTGGTGGACAAAGTTGAGCCGGTTGAACTTTTTGATGCAAGGTTCAGTCAGAGGTGATGGTGTGGTATTCAGCCCTTGCAGAGGAAACACTTTCTGTTGCTATCTCATTGAAAAAACATTGAATTTGTAGTTGACATCAATTGTATTGTGCGAGTGTCTCGCCCGGGGTAGAGAGAGTTTTTTCTGGCTGAGTTTTGGAGAGAGAGAGAAAGAGAGAGGGCAAGATCTGTGTAGGTTTTATTGTGGCTATGGCCATATATGTAATAATAGCTCAATAAACTATAACGCGTAGGAGTCTACACATAGTTGTGCGACCAGATACTTCAATAAAAATAGCAGAAACTTACTGAATGGAGTGTTGTCCATTCAATTATGCTGAATAGAAATGTTAAATAAAGTAATGTGACTAGGCTACAGTGCTTGATGGGTTTTTTTTTTTTTGGTTTTTTTTTGATGATGTGTTTTGTTTATCTGACACAAAACAGGTTGTCTATTATGTGCTGTCAGTGGCCCTGAATATTAATGTATTTCTGCATGGAGAGATATTATTTGTGGAAACAGAGAAATTTTGTGTCATTATATATAATTTCTTCTGAACTGCAGCTGAATACACTTGGGGGAAAAAACTAATGTAAAGCAATAGAGGCCTGTGCTTTTCTGTCATTACTCTGACTCGGCATAGAGACAGGATTGATTGACTATTTATTTATTTATTTATTTATTTATTTATTTATTTATGATTTATTTTGTTTATTTAATATTCTGCTGATTACTGTGCTGAATATTCTACAAGGATAGGAAAAGCTCAGGACTTACTTTATTTTACTAATTTGTTAAAAGAAAGCCAGCTGTACAGTAAAAACCATAGGAAAGGTTCTTCTGTGAGACCTCATCCAATTAAACTGAAATAGAAATTAATACTTAAAACGTACTTAATCAACTTGTCCAAACAACATCCTGGCTGTATATTTTCTTTCACATCTCCGCTCTCGTCCGTATTTGTGGACTAAAATCTGTCTACTAACATTCTTACCTCGGAATTCTTACCTGCTTACTATTAGAAATACCTAATAAAAAAAATAAATAATCAACTACGGCAAATGATAAGCAAGCTAGACCAAAATGCGTATCTGATAACGTGATACAGAGGTTACACACCATTATGTGACTACCTTGCCTGTTAATTGTACGTTTGGGGTATCAGTGATAAATGATGACCAAAAGAACATGGGGATAAATGATAAATGAGGCTCATATTTGTACAAGAGCATGAGCTAAACTCTGCAGACTCAGTAAACAACGTCAAGTTTCCTACTGCATCCGAGCGTGAAGCTAGCATCCCGTCATTTACATTCTCATTTACTTTCAACCTCTCAGCAGTGCTAGTAGCTAGCCGACTGGAAAACTACAGAAAATGTATTCAGATTGCACCTGACATTAAGACTCGTACTCGTACATTAAATTAGATGTTTAAAACGTAGCTTGAAAATAACAATGCAGCAGATTTGCCTATTATAATTTGGTTAAACTTTAAGGTTAGTGGAATATTCTGAGATATTTCTGGAATAAAATTCATGTTTTTTTAGCTTATGCAGAACATTAACACTTCCCTGAACTCTAGATGATTTCATATGGTTTTGCTGACAGTTTTGATTTTGTTCCTCGTTTTCCTTTGGATGTAGCTACTGTAGTGAAATACCAGAGAACACTGGCTGCCAATGAGGTAATTATATATGGAATAATTTCATTATCGAGTTTGTCAAAAATATTGAATATTCTTTGTAGTCCTATTCAAAATTGCTAAGAATCAAAGTGAAGTGTGTGCAGTGCAGCTACATAAATCATTGTCTTCCATGTAGCAGGTTCAGATCTGTCACAAAACCCCAAATGTAGACTCTTACTAGCGCATTAATACTCAAAGCTTTAATTTGTGCCATTTGCCAAAGATTTTTTTTTTAACCTGGGTTAACTTGCGTAGTTTCTTCAGTTTCAACATTTGCAAATAGCTGGTCCATGTCAAACATCTCAAATTTAGATTGTAGTCACACAAATAACGTGTGCTTATAATGAAATAAAAGTTTTGACGTAAATGTATCATTGTGAAATAATCTCATTATGACCTAAAAGTAGTCTTTTAAAAATATACATTTTGAAATAAAACCTGTAATTTTGAAATAAAAACAAACTAAAATGTGACCATGTTACTAAAAAAATGAGTATGATGAAATAATATTTTATAATAATGAGATCAGGACTATATATTTATTAATATTTATTTATATATTGCTGAATTTACTCATTTTATTATTTATATCATAGGCTTATTTATTTATTTATTTATTCATTGTTTGTCTAAAATACCATTCCATAAATGCAAAGAGATCAATCATGATTATCGCCATAGCTAAGCCAGTCATAATAATTTATACCGCTGATACTTCAAGTTTGAGTGAAATTATAAAAAGAAAAAAAAATCATTGAAATTTATTTCGATTTACTTGATTCTGCATTTGGTTTTTGTGTGATTCACTGAACAAGACTCGTAGGTTCAGTGATAATTAACTTTTGAGTTTCTGCTTATGCTGCCATAATAATTAAAGATCAAAATGCGACTCTAACTAAATTTAATCCAAACCAAACTTGCAAGCATAAAATATCAAGAAAAAATATTAGAACTGCAATTTAACTAAACAAGGAAACAGGAAGATGGGGCATAATGTCTAGTGGAAAAAAGCTGGAATAATCATGAAGTGGACTTTTTGGTGTTTTGTTTAGAAATTGATCATCAGTGTGATGTGGGACTGGACACTTGTGTGCTTCCAACTTTGTGTGAGCAGTTTGGGGAAGACCCACATATGGGTGTGATGGTCAGGTATCAAACTTCTGGCCATATAGTGTATGATTATATCGTACGTATGCATTGCTATGCTATATGATATCAAAGCTTACTGACCAACCTCATTTACTCACTGCTGCAAGTTGTTCATTGTCTTTTTTTTTTTTTTTTTTTTTTTTTTTACTTCCTTTTTAAAGTAAAATATTAATTTTTCAATTTTCCCTTTAATGTTTTGCTGCCACTTATATCATCATATGTTTCACTCACCATGAAAATATTTTGACATATCATGGTGTAATATTTTTGCCATTTCTCATTTCACATCTACTTGTGTACTTGTGAGACTGTTAATGAAAATCGACTGACATTTGAATGTGTCACACGGAGCTGGCTGGAGCGTTACACTTTAATGGATGACTGAACAGACACAAACAAATATAAACACATGTTGATGAGGGATTTTTGCTGGCCTGCTTCTCCATCTGTCACTGTGTGTTAACACCAAAACCTTTACGCAAATACATGCTGTATGATGTTTATATATATATGTGTGTGTGTGTGTGTGTGTGTGTGTGTGTGTGTGTGTAAGTAAGAGAGAGCGAGAGAATAGATGATGAATATAGTGGGAAGAGAAGGGACAGATGAAGGAAAAGAGATTTGGAGAGCAGGAAGAGTGAGTGGTTGAAGAGACAGGACAGGCATGACAGATTGACAAAGAGACTAGAAGGACTGTGAAAGGAGGCTGGAACAGCAATTGTGTGTGTGCGCACGCATGTGTGTGTTTGGGGGGGAAGGGGAGGGGGGTATTTGCCAAGTGTCATAGCTTTCCATCTACAGAAAAAGAGAGAGGAATGAAATTGGAAGACATCCTTATCGCTTTGGAGGTTTTTAATCCGGATAAGATTATTCCCTTTGAAGCTGATTCCTAGTACTCAACTCACACACACACACACACACACACACACACACAGGGCCGTAACCAGGATCGCAATTTTACTGAGGTCAATAAACATATCACAATGCTGAAGGTGTACTACATCAAATGCTAATTTTTAATCTGCATTGTTGTACTTCCATACTTCTATAAACTGCTCTGAGTTCAGCTGACTTCTGTTGCTTTCAGCCTCCAAAAAATAGGAAATTTCACAATATCTTACAGCTTTTATGAAGTTTGCTTTCATATTTCTTAAAACTGAAAGTAAATTCATTTCAAATTAAAGTTGCACAAAGTATAAAAGGTCCTTTGCAGGATCATATCATTTTTGTCTGCTTATTGAAACTTAGTTTTATCAAACTCAAAACTGAAGACATCATTATTTCTTATATATATATTTTAAATTTGTCCTTGCATATTTTTCAATATTTTTACAGTGAACTGATTTCATATTAAAGGCCAATAAAGCAGAGATCTTAACATTAATAAATCATCTACTTTATCTGTTTTTTTTTTTGTAAAATATAGAACTGAGATGTTCATTATTTTGTATAGTTACATACAAATTACTGTTTTTGTTGAACAAAATTATGCAAAACAATCTATGCTAGAAAAAAGAGAACTGATAAATAAGTGTGCATGTATTTTTTTTTCCTTCAAATTTATTTTCCCTCAAGCACCTTGTTTTTATGTATTTTTATCTTGAATAAAAGGGAGGACTTAGCCCCATAGCCCATTTATACCAGCCAGCTATTACACACACACACACACACACACACACACACACACACACACACACACACACACACACACACACACACACACACACACACACACACACACACAAACCTCCCACAGTGAGGATTGAGGTTACAGATTAAAGAAAGCTGGTAGTTTGTTCGTCTTTAGCAGATCAATATGTTTGCTAGCTTGAAAAGCAGAATGTGTTACATTGGAGATTTGTTCGAATTAAAATGTTTATTTCTTGTGTGTGTGTATATGTGTGCGTGTGTGTGGAGTGTTTTGAGTAAAGTAGGCACGATCAATACTGCTACATCAACATCAGCAGATACAGATGCAAACATCAATACTTATCCATTCTTACATTTCAACAGAAGCATGCCAGATGATCGAGCTTTAAAGTACCCCTGGACATCATTTTATACCAGTGACAATGATCCTTCTAGAAAAAAAAAAAAAAAAAAAAATAGATTGATATGTCTTGATCATAAATATGCAATATTATGCAGAGCCACTACACAAATATATAGTACATATCCAATTTCCAAACAACTAGCTAGTTAACCTCTAGTGAACTAGCTTTCATTTGTCATGTGTGACTATCTCAGATTTTTCAGTCTCAGTTTGTACTGTGTTTGTTTTTAGCAATTTATTTATCAGTAGTCAAACTACTCCATAACAATCAAACGTGTTCAACATATTTCAAACCTTTGATAAGTTATGTATCTAGCTTAGCACGCAGATTCAGATAATAAATGTTTCCGGGTACCACTTAAAGCTCTAATTAAGCAATATCTTAGATAGAAATCTTATCTTCGTTATCTTAGACAGTTATTAAGTGACATTGCTAATAACACTCATACAACATTGCCTGAATTGGTTTTATATGGTGCTGATAAATAGAGGAAAAAAGGAAATTGCAAGTCTTTATTAGGCAGATGACAAGAAAAAATATGGAGTCTAACAAGACCAATAATACCTTCTGGACTGTGCATAGTTCTGCTGGTTGTTAGCTTCTGTAGGTCACTTAACCAGCTGTACTACATGTTTTTTCTTCTTTTATTTCAAGTACAGAACACCAAGACTTACAGTTTTAAAATGGAGATCGGTGGCCATGTCTGTTAAGTCCCTCCTCTTTCATTATATTAAATTATGCTCTCCGACGGGCTTTTAAGTGGTGAAAAACTCTTCCATAATGCGATGCGAATATATTATACACATCACACGCATCATACATATTATACATCACACATATCAGTTAAGATTATTCAAAATTATGTAAATCTTTTAGTATTGAATTTACCGTGCTGTGTCTGGTGGCAGATCTGTGAAACTCGGATGTCGGCTTTTCAGGTGCTGCAGCATTGACGATGTGCTGTTATGGTATTTGAGGTCATTTTTGCAGTGACGGCAGACAACAACATCTAATGTAAAGTGCTCCCGCACAGTTGACGTTCTTCATCATTTGCTGCATGGACGCTTGTCCGTGCACTGCCGTGCCTCTGCCATTTTGCCAAATACTTGAAAGGTAAATTGTAATCAAGGAATATTTTTAATCGAGTAATCATGACAGCCCTACTCATGATCGAGCCATCGGACCTTGGCGCTGCGAGGCGGCAACGCTACCTGCTTGCCACCATGCTGTTACTATTACTTTTTAAATAGCCCTAATAAAACTGAGATCTCCATCTTGGTGAATGAATGAATAAATGTCAGTCTCCATGCTGAATGTGTTGCGTCTTCTATATGGCCTATCAAAGTTTTATGGAAGAATAAATAAAAATAAAAGGGATTGATTACAGAATTACAGCCTTTAAAAGCAGAAAAAATAGATCTCACCACTACAGTTTTACAGGATGGATTACTCTCCATAAACCTGTCTCATACAACTGATCTCTCTCTCTGGCTCTCTCAGAATACATTCCCTTATTTGGTAGACATCTTTATTCAAAACAAAAAGATGCACGCAACTGAACAGAATCTTAAAACTGCGTAACCTAAGATTGTTTTATTGATTGCTTTCTGGTACAGTACTACAAAGCGATTATAAAGTGGTAACCAGTGTGGTGGCTCTAGAAAATGTCTGGTGAAGTAAACCCTCCGGAGAAAACAAGGTTAGTTAGAAGTGGGGTTGTTTATGAAAAAAAAGAGACTATGCTACACAAACTAAAAAGCTACACAACTCAGAAATAAAGGCGCCTCTAAAACGTGATATTTCCAGCTCACTGCTTAAGCCGTATTGCTTCAGCTAGGGTTCAAAGATCTCGCAGAAGCAAGCTAAGAGTTCATGTTTATGTGTGTTAAATAGCTAAATAGCAGTTTGTTAATGTATACTTATTCAAACTGGTACCACTGGTCTCCGACTTCTGACTGTCCTGACCTGATATTTTTAGTGTCAGTGGTGTGTTGTGGGATGAAAGCAAAAAAAAGAATCCATATCATCCATGTATCACATCAAAATGAAGATCAGAATTAAGAAATTAATTCTACAGATTAATTATACAATTATTAAGCAAATTAGACATTACTTTAGACTAATTTATACCACAGCACTGAGTAATTCTCAACTCTGGCAGTAATTTATCTGTAATTCAAATCCATCCATTTTCCATACCACTTATCCTACACAGGGTCACTGGGGAGCTTGGAGCCTATCCCAGGAGGCTCAGGGCACAAGGTGGGGGACACACTGGACGGGGTGCCAACCCATCACAGGGCACAAACGCACACACATTCACACACCACCGACAATTTGGAAATGCCAGTCAGCCTACAATGCATGTCTTTGAACTGGGGAAGGAAACCAGAGTACCGAGAGGAAACCCAAGGGAGAACATGCAAGCTCCATGCACATGGGGCAGAGGCGGGCTTTGAACCCCCAGCCCACAGAGGTCCAAGGCAACAGTGCTTACCATTAGGCCAGTAGCAGAGATTTGTATGCTGGACACTCCACAATAACCTAAGGCTAGTAATACACAAATTAAACAGCATGCTGTTATTTAACAAAGAAAATGTATAATCATTAACATAGTGATGCTTTCTCTGAGGACATGCTTATTTAACATTTTTGAATGGAGCCTCCAGTGTCAGCACTTTGTACACAGCGTGTCCTGAAGTGTTTTACTCCTTAATAGAATGGCTTAATTGAGGTTTTTATACACACTCATGGTGCAAATAACATTTAAATCGCATTTAAATACGTTGCTGGAAAAGCACATTTTCTGCAAGTTTTTCATCCTTTAACCTAAAGCCATATATATATATATATATATATATATATATATATATATATATATATATATATATATATATATATATATATATATATATATATATATATATATATATGAGAAAATATGTGGTTCTTGCAAGTAATGCCAAAAATTTTCAGCTTGACTATATATAATGTATATATTTTCAAGCTGAAAAGTTTAAGCATGATTACATGGCAAGAACCACATATTTTCTCATTAAGATATGACTAGTATTAGTATTAATATTAGTAGATGTCCAACAAATCACTGTTAACTCACAAGTCTTTCTTTATATTCCTTAAACAGAGCCGGTATGACTAAATGTTTTGGCTTATTTTGAGACCAGTATGGCTATTTTCGATTAAACACAGCATGATTAATCCATGTATATTCGAAATTTCTAATGGCCTGCTGTCCTAATATTTGACATATGTAAATGGGCAAGTTAATATTATACTTCCAGTGGCTGCCACTTTACAATAGTTCTGCAGCATGTCAGCCTGGCTGGATGTTATAACCTTAAGCCGTGGCTGTTCTCTGGTCCTCCTGTGCACCAATTTTTCATTATCAGCAGTGCCAGATACGGTTGGTATAATCCATAACAATGCATGCTACCTGGTATGTTTTTGTAACTTCATGAAGCAATTATTTTGTTTCTTTAAAGAGAGATCCACAAGCAGTACACTATGGGGGGGAAAAAAACCCCACAGCAAACAACATCTCTGATAGCTTGAGACACTTTCCTACAAACAAACCTGAGCTACATGAGGAAAACGTTCAAAACCCCTTTATTGCCAAACACACAGTTTTCACTTAGTGTCAAGGAAAGTGTTTAATACTTCACTGGACATCACCAGAAGCAGCGATGAGGAAAAGAAACAATCGAAATTCCCAGTTTAAACAGCCTATAAAAAAATAAAGATCATGTTAAATATTGGATGATATCTTTACATTAGGAGTCAGGTTACGAGTCCACAAATAAAGTTATTTCAGTCGCTCAGTTCGTGTACACATACACAGAAATCCACTGGGCAGTTTATTAGGAACACCTGGCATCCAGTGAACATGCTAGTTAAATAAACAGTGTGATTTAACAACTTTCTGTTGGTCAATTAGATGTCAACTGATATGTGTAGACAGAGCATTATGCACACATTCTATATATAGAAAAAGTGAAAACTGCAAAAAGTGGAGATGCGTGTTTTTCTTTGGACAGCAATCGTAAATACACAACTTTATACCACTATGCTGTTGAATTCTCAATTCTGATTGGTCAACAGCAGCTCTGACAGTTGTCAAGGTAAATCAAGGGGTTATATTAATGCCACTGTTCTAATACATTATCATTTCTAAAGTAACAGCTAACTCACAGGGACTCAAAATGTGGATATGAATGTCTGTCTATGCATATCAGTTGAAAGCTGTTAAGTCACACCATTTATTTAACTAGTATGCTCACTGGCTGCTAAGTGTTCCTAATAAACTGCACAGTGGATTTCTATGTGTACATGAACTAAGTATTTAAATGACTGAACTTTATTTGTGGACTCATAACAGGACTCCTAATGTAAAGATATTATCTAATATTTAATATGAATTTTGTTTTATTCTAATCCTGTCTTTGCCCCTGTCCTTTCATTGATCTGTCACCTAAAGTGTGCCCTTAATTTGTTAGTCTGTGTGTACCCTGCTCTTTCTTTCTCTCAGTGCACCATCTTACTGTGCTTTTGTCCTGATTAAATCCAAGCTTTAGGCTCTGTATTTCCTGTTTCCTGGTTTTTACCCCTGTGTGTTTTTTGCTGTTGATTATGGATTATCTGATGTTTACTGTGCTTTGACCCATGCTGTGGACCACAACAATGATTCTTGGATTTGGCCTAATAAAACATACGCTGAATTGAATGACTGAAGTGTTGTTTTTTTTTTTTTTCTATTTACAAAAATTGTTCTCTCTCTCTCTCTCTCTCTCTCTCTCTCTCTCTCTCTCTCTCGCTCGCTCTCTCTCTCCCTCAGGGCGGTGGTACACGTGCAGGTTGGCGATGTGAACGAGTTCTCCCCTATGTTTAGCAGTGCTGTGTATTCAGGCTCTGTGCAGGAGGGCAGAGTATGTGACAGCATCCTGCAGGTCGACGCCACAGACCGAGACTGTTCGCCTCAATACAGCCAGATCTGCAACTACCAGATCATCACAGAGAAAGCGCCATTTGCTATCGACCGCAACGGTTAGACACGCACGCTAACATTCACACACACCAACACTCCCACAGAGTCAGGCGCAACACACACGCTCTCACCTTCACGCACACCAGCACCCCCACAGAGTAAGGCATAGCATACACATGCTGACTTATTCACGTACACACCAACACCCCACAGAGTCAGGCAAAACATACACACACATACAGTCACACACACCAACCTCCCGACAGAGTCAGGAGTACCTCCATGAGTACATAGTAAAAACATTAGGCTTATTATGTAATATGGCTTCATCAATAAATTATATTCTTCCATGCTCCAGATCTTCTCCTTTTTTTTTTTTTTTTTTTTTTTTTTTTTATTTATTTTAGCCTTTAAGTATATCCAAGGACAGGGCCGACCATGACCTGAAGACTTCTCACACTTTAGATTTTACTCATTTTAAGAATTTATTTCTAGAAAGAAGCAACATTAACTGCCAATAGAATAAGAAAATTTAAAGCTCAAAATACGTTTAATAATCTTATATTTGGTTTATCTACGATTTGGCAATCTTATAATAGGAAATACTAGATAAATTTGACTATATTCAAGATATTTTTACTTGCTAAGATGGCAGTTTTGTAGTGAATTGAGTTTTTTGAGTGAAGTACTAGAAAACCTGGACAGCAGCATGTTTTGTTGAGAAGTGCTTAAAAAGTGCTGGAATCCAATAAAGTAAAAGCTTTTGAGTGTTAATCCCTGACCTCATGAAATCTTACATTTTATCATAATTTTATTCATTAATTTTGGTACAGTTAAGACTTTTGATTTTTCCCTGTTCACGATAAAAATCATGAAGCATCCAGAACCTACTGCCTATGAAAAGACAGGAAAAGACAGGAAACAAGCATTTCCACCTTTTCATCTTTAAGGAGAGGTGTAATAATATTATCAGTTGGGAAGGTCAAAAATGTCCTTTTGTCTGAAACCCGAAACAGGCGTTTCTGATTAATTTTTGGCGGATATTTTTCTGTGGCATCCCTAATAAATATAGCTAAATGATGTTAAATATAAACTTGTCTAATGTTACCAAAGTTCAACATACAGTGATAGAATTTTATCTTATTTTTTTGCAATAAAGAACTCTTGATGAGATGCATGAGATGGCTGATGGGGCGGGGTTTCCAGGGGATGTCAGTTAATATCGGAGAGTTCAAAATGTGCGTGAATCGTTCCTGATTAATATGTTGATTGGCTTATCTCCCATTCCATTGTGGAGAAAAAGACAGCTCTTTTTGGGTTATTCTGAGTCGGAATTCTGATGTTAAATTGCTGATCATCATGATAGTTTGTAAAAGTACTGGTGTGATTGGATTCAGTGGATTTTTATTTTGACAATAACCTGAGAGTGTTTTATTTTGGCCTAGAAATAAGCACACTCTTATATAAGAGATAATGCCAAACGAAGCTTATATCAGAAAATAACAGATGAGGCGGAGGAGAAGATCACTATACTGCAAGGCAAAGTGGTGTTTCCTCAGATCTGATGTGTTCTGATAACTGGACACTCCAGTGGGTGTTATCTTGCTTACAGCATAGCCACTAAACTTAGCAGCATTTAAAAACAGGGACACTGAATTGTTTCACTTAATCATAAGTAACTGATGGTGAAATCCGATAGAGCTTTTTTTATTTATTATTTCCATTTCCCATTTGGTATCTCCAAACATATTAAAACTAATGTCAAGTCCATCAAATCCATCATACAAATTGTTTAGTAGAAAAGGAGGAAAAGCGAAAGCATAATGTAAATAATATACAGTGTGTGCATAAGTATTCACCTCCCTTGAATTATTCCACATTTTGGTAAAGTGAAATGGACTGTAGGCCATAAATGTACACAGTATTGCTCATAATATTGGAGTAGATTTAAAAATCAATATTAAAAAAGTCAGTGGTAGAGTAAAAAGGGGATTAGTCAGAGAAGCAACCAAGATATTGTAGGCTAATTAGTGCTATTCATAACATATAATCCAAATTAAATCTATTTCAGTTCTAGGCTGTAACACTACAAAATACTTCAATACTTATGCAACACACTGTAGGTTCTTCATCATGACTACATTCCAGCATGCTTGCTGACATTAACCAAAACATGTGATCTTTTTTTTTTTTTTTTTGACCAGATCCACTTTTGAGAGTCATCAAGTGGTATTGTGAATATAACTGTAATCAGTTTAAGTTGATCATAACATTGTAAAATCAGTGCAACCTCCTGAGTCCTGGTGTGTGTGTGTGTGTGTGTGTGCGTGTGTGCGTGTGTGTAGGCAACATCAGGAACACGGAGAGCCTGAGCTTTGACACCCAGCCACACTATGAGATCAGTGTGACAGCTTTTGACTGTGGGCAGAAGAGAGCGACACGGAGTGCGACTGTACACATTCACGTCAAACCCATCTGCAAACCCGGCTGGCAAGGTACGAGATGCCAATTAACACGTGTGTGTGTGTGTGTGTGTGTTTGTGTGAGTATGTTTATGGAGAAATATGATTCAGACTGTCTGACACTGTCTGAAAACCAGGCACACCTCTCTGGATCATGCACACACTCACACATACACACTCTTATGGAATACCACCTCATCTTTCTGTCATTTCTCATACATCGCTTAGCAGCTACTTATTATTTCTGACTCTCTTTTGCTCTTTCAGTGTTATTTTGTCTTCAGCTTTCTTTCCTTTTATATTCTCTGACTCCTTACGTGAACTTTTTCTATTTTTGAAACAGACACCAACACAGCTGTGAAACTGGTTTGAGTGTGGCTGTTTAGCTGTGTGTGGGTATGAGTGGGTGTGTGTGTGGGTGTGTGTGTGGGTGTGTGTGTGGGTGTGTGTGTGGGTGTGTGTGTGGGTGTGTGTGTGGGTGGGTGTGTGGGTGGGTGTGTGTGTGGGTGTGTGTGTGGTGTGCTTGCATTGTTAATATCTACAGATTCAGAAGAAACTTCTTTCTTTGTTAAAGATAACCTACTGAAGTTTTTTCAGTTCATTTGCCTTTTTACTGTTACTGTAGATACAGCTGACAAACACACACCCAACACAGTCATTATTACAGAATATGTTATAGTCTTGTAAAATACATTATCTTTCCCAAAAGTATTGCAGTGGATGACATCAGTCTCTGTAAATCTCAGAAGAAGCATAGTGCAAAAGAAGCATACCATATGCCATATGCATATGGCCATATGCAGTAGTAAAATAAATAATTAAAAAAATGTATAGCCTGTATAACTTATTCTGTCTAATATCCTAATTAATGTGAAAAAACACAATTATACATTAACTTTACTCAGATCATGTCTCACTTGTTAATGGTGGTTATCCTATTTGTTTTTTTGTTTTTTTTTCCACTTTAAATCTTATTGCAGCTACGTGTTTGCTTTGCCTTTTTTTGAATGTTGAACCTTCCTTGCTGAAGCACTCCATTTCAGGGTTGCCAGATTGTATCTCACAAATTGATGTGTTCTTACTCCATTCACATGTGGAACCAAATAACCTTGTGCTAATAAATATAATTGTGTTTAGATGTCATTTAGATATCGTTTATAGTCATTTGGGAAAGTTTTAATTGAATTACATTGGAAAGAGTTAAACCAATCTGGCAACCAAAATGTCACATAACCACCTCCCCTACTTTACACAGATTTTGCTGGGTTGACATGATGAAATTTGGATTCGTGCACTGCAACATGGTGCATAAATCTCAAATAGGGCTTGAATTAAATATCAGTAATATTTATATAGCGTATCAGCTGTCAGGGTGTCATGTGACAGTTTCACCCCTTATCACCAGAATACTAGACTTTCATGTCATCTGAACTCTCACTTGATACTTATTACTTGCTCATTTACTCATTGTTTATAGACTCCCAGTTATTTTCATTAGCTCATTGCGAAGTCTTGCCTTTCTGATTGCATTTGTATGCCTTTAAATTTCATTTTTGTTTTGTTATTTTTCCAGTTTCTGGTACTTCTCGATTGTTTACTGATTGACACTCTTTGCAAATCCTTCATGTATTGATGGCCGATTGTTTGTCCATTGCTTTTGCCTATTGTGCCTGTCTAAGACTTCATTTATGTGCTAAGTTTATTCCAAAATAAACTTACCTCTCTCAGAGCATGCAAACAGTTACAATAACAGTAATCCAGAACAGTGGGACAAAGGCAATAGTAGTTTTCTAGAAGGATCAAATTAATCTCAAATTACTGTAAAACAGCTATCAGTCTAGGATGGTTAAGACCAAGACTAGCTTCCTCCGAGACATGTGAAATCAGCCATCACATCTTTTCAACTACTGCTATTAAAATGTCATAGTGCAGCTTAAAATTCAGCACAAACAGCCCTGTTCTGTCTACACAAGTTATCAGGCGCCCATGATAATAGATACATGAAATATCACTTTTGGAATGTGAGAAGTAGCAATTTTTTTCCTGCAAACCAAGTCATTGGTAAGCCATGTCCATAATTTGAATGAATCCCAGAATGTCTTCCCACTGAGTGCTTCCATAATTTAAGAATTATTTAGCCTACGAAGTGCACTTCCTGTTAATTATTTCCAAAATAAACCATGAAGAAGAAGAAAGTTTTCTTGTTCACCCTGAACTGACCTAGCAAATTAAACGAAAGTGTGAAAATACTTTTTATATTAGGGAGAGTGGGAGAGGGAGAGGGGGAAAACCAAGTGGGTCTGTAGCGAGTAAACAGTTTCCTGCTGGGCTTCATAACTAGAAGTAAATAATTCAGCAGGGATTCCGAGTGAGCTTCTCAAATATACCGACACACACACATACGTGCACACAAATGAACACACTCTCTGTGTACTTTAACACTGCTACAGCAGCGGCTATCCTGTGGAGGAGGGTTTTGAAGCAGACCACAGAGCATGTCATTAAGTGCATATGTGAACTCAAAGATGCCCTTCGATCGTTTCTGAATAGGTATGCAGTACTCAAATGATTTTATCACACTCAGAGTGGTAGGGTTTTCTAAGAAGTCTTGTCAATATGGTCATTTTGAACATGAATTTGAAGTATGAATAGTGAATCTGTGAATATGTGTATATATGAATACTTCCCTATATGGACTCAAACATTTCAATGTGCTATGTATACAATACTTACAAGAAGATGCCATATAAACGTCTCATTCTTTTAGTATTCCCTGCATTTGAAAGTTGAAAAGAGATGTTTCTCAACCCATGGAAATTCAATTTGCAGTGAAGGCTAAGTGTGGAACTACAAACATCTACGGTTTAGCTGTAGCATTTACGATTTTTTTTAACCTCTTGCTACGGCAGTATAGGAGACACCTGAAAATTACACTTTTCTGCCTTTTCATCTAAAGCAGTGGTCTGAACAAATGCAAATACAATTCAACCAGTGGAAAATGGAATTCACCGAAGGGGAAAGGACATGGGACGTGAATGACACCCATTTGCTTCTGGTAGCAGTTACTTTTGCTTCACACTGTTTTTTTTTTTTTTTTTTTTTTTTTTTAAGGTGAATTTGACCTGTGACTTCATGAGCCATGGTCCTGTGAGCCAATAGAAAACAAGTGGGCAGGACTGTGGTCTCTTTTCTCATTTACAAATTGGAGGAGCTGCTAATTATTACATAGCGGTCACACTAGATTTTTTGCGTCACTAATTTCTCATTGATGCTTGGTGCACACCATTAAAAAATAGCCATCTCATCCACAGACGTACGCTAGGGTTTCTATAGTAAAATTCTGTTTTTTATTTTTTATTTTTTATCAGTGTTACATTCTTGTAGCAATGTTGTTAGAGTCTTTTCTTAGTACATGTACAAACACATCTGTGGAAACTGTTGATACTCCTGCCAGATTTACTGTTTCCACTGCTTCCTTTATGTTGTCTGTATAAAAGACTCAACAGCAATGTGCTAGCTAGTTAAATCATAATCCAGAGCCATTAGCTAGCTCATACTCGCCATCCGTTTTTCTCAGTTTTCATGACTGGAACACCTTGTAGTCATGTCAAAAGCATGACTTTAAGAATTCTTGAAGACACACCCACTCAGAGCAGCTTGCATATCCGTTTTGAGACTTGGTGACACACAGCATTGAACTCAATAAGGGCTCGTGTTCATGTGGGTTTTCTACAGGTTCTCTGATTTCCCATCTTGTAAAAACATGTTAATAGGCAGATTGGCTATGCTAAATTGTTACTAGTTGTGACTGTGTGTGTGAATATGTGAGTGCACGGTACCCTGCCATGGTCTGGGGGTTTCCCTCTCCACACTCAGTGTTCTTGGGATAGCCTTCGTATCCACTGTGACCCTGACCACCTGACCAAGATAAAGCGATGATTGAAGATGAATGAACAGTGAATGTCTTCTGGGGTCTGTGAGTTCTTGTTGCTTCTGTGTCTTGCTGCTCTCAGCTAGTTTTCTATCAAACACGACCTGATATCAGCAAAATAATATGAGTGTCTGAAATTAATTGAGCAGCTTCATCTTAATCCCTGCTGAATGATTACTGTCCTCTTATGAGACCACTAGCATTACCATAATTGTAAACCATGTGAATGCTATTCCTGTCTTCTTCTTCAAATTCAGTTTCACACTTATTCTTGAACATTTCCAACACACACACACCCAGACACATGCACACATTCAGTCTAAACAGACTAACAGCCAAAACAACACTTTAGAGAAAATAACTAAAAAAAAAAAAAAAAAAACAATAATTGCAGAGTGTGTTACAAAAGCTGTGTCTAACATTTTCCCAGTGTGTGTATGTGTGTGCGTGCGTGTGTGTGTGTGTGTGTGTGTGCGTGCTTGATAACGAATCAAAGTGACAGCTGCTTGTGTCACCCAACATATTGTGTTACTTCTTTGTGACTTGTTTTTTTGTGCCATAAGTTTGTTTATTAGTCTTGCACAGCATCTACAAGGCTAACTTTGTTAACAACTAAGTGAAGCTTACAACTTCCTGTTTGCAAAATGAGTGTCAAAGCATCACCCAGTCGCTACGAAAAGTTGAATAGACGCTCTATTAGACTTGCTGTATTAGTATTAGGCTTGCTTATGTAAGTTTGGACACAATCTGACACCTTTATCTATTAAGGATGTCGCAGATCTGAGAAACTGTAGTGGAATCAATTGTGAAGTCAAATCACTTTCTTCCTCAGTGCATAGTCACTTCACACAATCATTGCCCATAAAAAAAGGCATAATTGTAATTTTGAGTTATGTGTGCAATCTACACGAACCTAAATGATTTAGATGAAAATATACTTCACATATGATTAGTATATTCAATTTACTTCAAACTCATTCTGCTATTTTATGAAAGTGATTACGTAGAAATTGTGTATTATTGAATCCATGTGTGTATTCCCACCTCCCGTCTGACAATAACAAAGTCGTTATTGAAAATGGATGAATGAATAAATTAATGTATTACTGACTTTTTACTTTCATGTTTTTTGAGGCATGTGTGTAATTTACACAAACCTAAATGGGTCCCTATAAGCTTCCCTTACGACCTTACAAGTTAGACTTAAAGAACTAGAGAACCAAACTTCAGTCATCAAACACAGATTAGTATCTTTAGTGAGACATAAAAGTACTGTACATTACTTTATACTCATGGAGCATCACAAAGTAAACGTAATACTACGTCAACGTGCAGCAGCATAAAAATCCTGTGACTTTAGTAATAAAACTAAAACAATAACTTTCAACTGTGTATGTGAGCAAATTGATAAAAAAAAAAAAAGCTAAAGCAATAGCAGTTATCTGTGTGAATGAACAAAGCACAAGCTTGCTCACATTCCTCTCACAGCAGGAGTAATAACAGTAACACTTTTTATTTATTTCTGTGATCTAAACCTTGCATCATATCGAAAACTGCTAACTTGAAAGTGCACCACTTCGCACTGCACAACCATCTGGGGGCTCATTTCTCACAGAGAGCCATAACTTTGAATGCTATGAAAGTGTATTCACCACTGGTTTGTGCTTTTTGCCTTATTGTATTTGCATACGCATGCCGAGATTTAGTGACATACACTATGATGTGACTTACACTGTGACATACACCTTATGCATGGAACTATCCACTTAGCAGCTTATGACCATGGTCGGAGGTACAGGTGTCCTGTCTTCCAAATCTGAGGACAGCATCCTCTCACTCGTTTCTTTCTTAGAGGCCATGCACCCCTCCACAGCTGGCTAGTGGAGCTTGTGTCTAAGCATTGCTCTCATATCCCTTTAAACACTATGTGCTGTTTATTGCTGAATCTGCTACTCTATTCACCTCACAGTGAGCAGCATTACTGATCATTTTCTCCTGCAGTGTTGATTCCTGTCTCCGTGTTTTTCCTCCTGCATTTTTGCCACATTCTCTGCCAACTAACTGGCTAGCAGAGCTTGAGGCACTGTGAGTGTAGTAGAACGGTGCTCCCTTGATACACCATGATGAAGGACTATACCCAGATGTGTGCCTTGTTAAAGTGCTGAGTGCAGCCACACTGATAAGTCCCTTAAAAAAAAAAAATCTTACAATATTGCATCACAAATGTGACATGCACTGGCAATTTGTTGGCACAAACTTGACCAGTTCTCTCTGCCTTGAACAGAATCTTCTCCAGTGGCCCACTTACAGCTGGCCTTGTTGAGAGCAAGTGATTTTCTGAGAATACACAGTGTTGTGGCAGATCCTCTGTCGAGTCAGCACACTGTTCAAAGCTGTGGCGTCTGCAACCCAAGATGATAGCCCATATCTAGTAAAGATTTGGCCAGGCAGTGTATGCCAAGTCAACACAATGCTGGTTGTGGCTTTCCCAGGCAAAGCCAAACAGTCCACTGGAACAAAATATCATGGTCTGGAACTGGCCTCACCACTTATAGACCATTCCTCTTCCTTTCCTCTACCACTTATTATTCCCACTTTGTGCAGAATTCAGCAACTAGACCACAGTGGTGGCTCCAAGATGGCCAGCAAGACCTTAACTCGTATTACTGATTTTGCTGGTTGGAACCTTCAGGCAGCTTCCTCCATGAGCAGATCTGCCACTCAGAGTTAATCTCCAGCTGAGGTCTGAAGTCCAGCAGTCCAGGAGATACTTCTGGATGCAAGAACACCTAGTATATAGGCATTGTATGTCCTTGTGGAAATACCATTCTGTGAATGGCTGGACCTGGTGCATTGTTTGTTTCCTAGGATGCTGCTAAACAGAGACAAGTCCCCATCTGTAAAAGTGTTTGTGGCCACTATCTAAGCAGACCGCAATAAGGTGGATGGCATCTCTGCACAGTCCCATAGGCTGATTAGTACTTTTCTAAAGGGAGGGATGCACGTCCACCTGGACCGTACCCTAGTGGTGTGAGTTCTCTGCCGAAGGCCATATGATCTGAATTTGTGAATCATTTTACTGACCTTGCAGCCATCTGTCTGCAGATTATCCCCTGTTCTGCTTGTTGTGTGCCCTGTGGTGTTATTTCAAATGCATGGCAACTACCTCATCCTCTGACCAACTGTACAGTTGCTATGAGAGTAAGATAAGTTGGGGGCACTGTTGTGGTTACTCCACTGGGCAGAAAGTGTCACCTTGGCCTATAGACAGACTGGGCACTCAGGCCCTACAAGGAGGGGCTTGTAGGGGCTTGTATCTCCTCCTCACTTGCCTTATTTTGAGATGTACCACTCCAGGAAGTCTCTACTGCTGCTTCCTGGGAATCACCATGCATATTCTCCAGATTCTACAAGGTTAGCATCACCTCTCCCAGAGTTATGAGTATGGTGTTCACCTCTCAGGGCAAGTGTCCAAGTGTTTCACACTACTCTGGTGGTTAAAACTGAATGCTAGTTCTGCACCAGCTTAGCAAGCAGTTTTGAAGGAAAGGTAGCTGTGTGGTGGTATTTATTGTAAGCGTTCTTTCATATATGTTATACATCACTGCAGGACTTTCATGGAACATCTCAGTGCACATGCACACATGCAGAAGGAGATGTTTCACACTTCCCCTGAGGGTTATCCAGCATTTATATATTTTGACAGTTGCATATTTAACTAGCATTTTCATACACTTATTCATTACAACAATTCTGAGATCAGTAAAACTATAAACTGCAATAAATCAAAAACAGGTAATTAAATTAGCCATGGAGCTTTCAGCATTGCACAGTTTCCAAATGTGGTGTGATAAATGCATTTCATATTCAATACACACAAACCCTTCAAATATTCAGACTGTGTGAGATTGAACAACCCTAATAACAAATGTTGTTGCTGACAGAAAAACTCAAAATAAGTTTATAGTGTGCCTTCCATATTAATGGGCAACATGAGCTTGAGTTAATGCATGCACATTTTAGATTCTAGTAAATCACCCATTAAATTGGCCACGCGCACCAACACAAGGGTGCTAATGACACATTCTAGTGAGTAGGCCTGTGACAATAACAAATGTTCACACCACAATAATTGCCTAATGAAAAAGTTTTGTTTTTTATTGCTTACAACATTGGTAAAGTATTGTATTTAAAATAATACATGGACTTGTTTGCATTGGGCAGCGTTTTGATGTGAAAAGTGGTCAAAGCAATAGATTACAATGGAATGTATATGGAATGATTATCTAGGGAACAAAATTATGGAATGATTATCTCAGCTATGAATCCATGGAAATCCTTCTTTGAATTAGGTAAAATTAAGTAAGACATCTCGTTACCTCAGTATTATTATGCTTTATCTGGTGAAAATAAGTCAAAAATAAATTTTGTGGCTAACATTAGCATATAGATTATCATTAAATATTACTGATACTAATATTATTAGCTAGCTATTTGTGCAATGTGCTTATTAACCTAAACTCTCCTGTGTAAATGGAGCTGAAGGTTAGTCAGTAGACGTGTAAGATGTGTTTGTGTAGTGGCGTAGAAACATGTAATGTATCTTCTAATGTATTTGAAAATATAGGTAAAGCATCTTATCAGTTTTTAAAAATTGAAACATCTTGTGTTTTACATCTTGCTTTATGCTTAAAATTTCTTTCTCTACTGAATTATATGATTTATGAGTTATGTAAGAGATTGTAAGAGATTAAGAGTATATGATTTTACAGAATTATAATGTTATATCTGTGTTAGGCCAATGTTTGAAAATCCATTTTCAAAATGTCTCAAAATTTACATGATGTAAATTTGAAGTAAGTCTCTAACACTGAAATTTACATTTACAGATCTATAAGCGTAGGTCTTGTTGAGCTGTAAATGTAAACTTTAGTATGCTAGTATGCTAGTTTGAATGTCAAAACTTTGATGTCCCGTAAAACAGATAGAATGTTATAATACTAAGGTCACAGTCTTTCCCTGTCTGTTTTCTTAATACAAAACAAAAAAGAATTCTGGCCAAAAAGCTGCATACACAGGCAATTTTCTCTTAAATGGAACACAGCCATAAGGACAGTCACTATATATAAATATCTCTATATATAGTATAACTGATTAGCCATACATGCCTACTACTGAGTGATAATTAAGCACAAATTGGCTTATGACATCACTTTTATTTGACACACCAGAATCTTGGCTATTCAATATACTGCAATATCTATCATTCTCTCTCTCTCTTTCCTTCACACTAGGCTGGAGTAAACGTGTGGACTATGAGCCAGGTATGGGTAGTAAACCACTATTTCCCAAGATGCACCTGGAGACGTGTGAGGGCACGGTGTCTTCGGTCAGGACCACTGTTGAGCTACAGACTGGTCATATTGGGAAAGGCTGCGATCGAGAGACCTACTCAGAGAAATCTCTGCAGAAACTCTGTGGTGAGTTCAGTGAGTTGGTTTGCCTTAATATTCATGATGGTGAAAGGAAACTAGCCTGGATTTCACGTGACTTTTACCCCAGTGAATAACACAGTTCACAATTGCACTGTCTGTCCTGGACAGCACTAGTCTGCAGATTTTTTGAAGCGGTCAGAGTTGATGATTGGCACAGAAAATTGAGACGTGTTCATGGCAGAAAGACTTTTTCTTCAGGGCAGTCACAGTGAGTCACAGTGTATCAGACATGTCTGAATTTTTTGTCCAGAACAATTCATATCTGAATGGAACATTGGAATAGCTGATCAAATTTGAGAGGGCAAAAACCGTAAATACAGGAGTCTTGAGAAAACTAGATCAAGAAAAATGGCATTTGTGGCTGCAGTCAAATTCCCCAGTGGAGGACAAACCAAGTGAGTTGTAGAAGGAGCATGATGAAAACGGAATACAAAGCTGAGTTGCAAAAGCTTTGCACCAAACAATAAGACTTCCATGTTTGCTTTGTTAACATCATCTTCCAGTAACAATACTGTTACTCAAATACAAAGCATAATCCATAGACAATTAGTATATGATTTCTAGTTTCATATATGGTTTCTAGCACCTTAAACTGATCGACACTTTAAATTTCATTGTACATGTGGCATGTTACAATGACAATAATAGCCTAACTAACTAACTAACTAGTTGCTTACGGTGCCAAAATTGTTGCAGAAAAATGAAAAAAAAAAAAATAATAATCTTTTCATAATCTATTACAAATTTTACAGTCCTATAGTATTTTCCAACAACAAAAAAAATACAACAAAAATGTTAAGTTTTAAATGTTGTAAAGGTTTAAGGGCTAGTGTAACACTGGTGTGTATTCAGCTAAATTGTCCAGTTAAAGCAAAACTCCACAACCCAGTTGCTGATTGTTGGCCACTGATGCGATTTGACAAAAGCATTTTGAACCGTTAAATGCTTTCCAAGATAGAGGTCACTCGCTCACTGGTTTGGAAAATGAAACAGAAAATAGCTGATGTGTTTTTGACGAGCAGCAAGAGTTCAAAGCAGGACATTTACTGAGTGTATTCTAAGCAAGAAAAAAATAATAAATATATAACATGGGTTATCCTTGTGAGTGATGTCTTACCTTGTATCTTACCATTCTAAAGATGGTATAAGGTAGTGTTTTAACTCATTCTTAAAATCCACTGCTTAAGGCAGTCCTAAGCCAGGGAGTTTGGGTTTCATTCCCATCCGGAGTGTTCAAGTGTACAGGTTACAGGTGACAACTTACAAGTCAAGATCACCTTTCATCCTCGTCCTTTTTCCTTACTTGTAAGCAGTGGTCTATTTTTAAAAAATCAAATCAAAGCTAGCAGTCTACACATGAAACAGCCCAATTTATGCAAAATACCTTAATTAAATTAGATGAACTCATATTTACTGCTTTATTAACTCTAGACATCCTTCAATGGTTAATGTTAGCTATCATACATGATTTTCTCTTTATAAAGAATCTTGAAACGACATAGGGTTCACTTTGATCTCTGAAGTTGAAATCTTCCACGGTATGACAGATGAAAAGTGTGTATTTCTGTACAACTTTGCGCTGAGTGGAACTTGTTACTCTGATATTGAACTCCCAATACAAAGCTATTTGGCATGTAAATCCCATGAATGCAATTATGTTTATTTTGTTAAAAATGAAAAAAGTAATAATAACAACATGACTATTGAGTCAGGGAACTAAAATATTCCATAATATATTGTTTCTGGGCTGTTGCTTGCTCTTGGAGAGTATAATGTTAACATCTGTGTCTATTTATCCTCTGATCTGTTTTAGTGAGCATGCTCACATATGCCAGCTAGTTCCTAACAGGTTTTGGTGTGGGTTTTTTTTTCTGTATTTTGTGCTTTTAAAATCTCACAAAGGTGAGTCAGTTATGTCTTCTGCTTGCTTTATTTTATCTACACATTGTTATTGCTGGGAATAGTAAGGCGGTAGAAACCTTTGCTCACCTTTAGTGTGTGTATTTGATCTAGAGAACTGTGTCTTTTTGTTTTTTCTCTGTTATAGCTATCATGTTAACATACTTATGGATAATGGTGCATGTTTGATGTTTCCTTAACCCATTCTACCCTACTAGATAGTATGCTAGTACACCACTGTAATTGCCAGTTAGTGTGTAGGATGCAGATTGGGACGCAGCTCTGCATTCTCCAGGCATTAGAGTAATCCTCAGAAGTGGAGAAGGGCACAGTACAATGCATGTTATGAAATCTTCTTACGATCAATTTTTTTTACTAGGTTTTTTTCACAATTTTATTTCAAAATTTTAAATTAAAACCATTAAATCTCCATTAGAACAATAGTGATAGATACTCTATATGACCAAAAGTTTGAGGACACTTGACCATCACACTCATATGTGGACCTTCCCAAAGTTGGAAGCACACAAAAGCTTTGGACCAAATGAAAAGACTTGCTAAATGCATCAAAATGTTTTGCATTTTCCTAAAAAAACAACCTGTAAACTGTTTTGTAAGTTTTACACATCATATACGCTTATGGGTTAGTCTTACAATGGTGTGAATTTGGCTAAACTGTCTCATTAAAGCAAAACTCCACAACCTGGTTGCTGATTGTTGGCCACTGATGCGATTGTACACAACTGTATTGGATATCTTTATACATTGTATCATTAAAAAATCTCTTCACTAGAACTAAGTGGCCCAAACAAGACAATGCCCCTGTGCACAAAGCCAGCTCCATGAAGACATAGTTTGCTAAAGTTGGTCTGGAATATACTGAGTGGCCTGCACAGCCCCTGACCTCAACCCCACTCAACGCCTTTGGGATGAACTGGAACACCGACTCTTACTCCTTAGGAGATTTGACCAATGGGACAAGTTTGGTTTTTACCTTGACATTTTCTTTAGCTCTTCCAATCCCTGATATTTCTGCAGCTTCATCTGAATGCTTCAATTCCTTCCTTTGAATTCCTAAATGCTACAGAAAGCAATATAAAACTAATTATACCATAGCGTTGTTGAATTCTCGACTCTGATTGGTTGTGGACTTTTTTATAAAGGCAATATAAGAGGTCTATGTAAGAAAGGGGGCGAATCACTTTTAAATTGGCCACTTTGGTCTATATTTAACTGCTCTAACTAAATCTTTAAGGAAGTGGTATCATTTATTCATTACATGTGGCGGAAGCTCCTACTCAGAGCAGCATGTTTACCCAGCCACAGAGCCGGATATTCTCTACTTAATGTCATCAGTAAGGCTGCTTGGAAGTTGGAAATGGGTTGTAGAGGATTATTTTTTTTTCCACAAAAATTCATCACACTGCTATGTGATCTTTACAATTTTAAAATCAGGGATCTCGGACTCATTTTAGGTAATGGGCCACATTACACTTAGTATAATGTGAAGTGGGCTGGACCAAAAAAAACTCTGTTTAGTAGACCGATAATGCATCACCTTCTTTAAAATGTGTCCATTTGTCATCCTACATCCGAACAGTACATTCTGAATTCACAAACAGAATGAACACATTTGAGATTGGAAAAAGACCAGGCAGTTTCTGTGAGTGTGGGTGAGTCTGTAGCCCACTGTAGCCTCAGATTCCTGTTCATGGTTGACATTAGTGGAACCTAATCTGTGTCCTGCTGTTGTAGCCCATCCAACACAAGGGTCTGTGTGTTGTGCTTTCTGAGATGCTTTTCTGCTCACCGCGGTTGTAAAGAGTGGTTGAGTTACCATACGCTTCCTCGCAGCTCAAACCAGTCTGGTCATTCTCTCTTGACCTCTCTCATCAACAAGGCATTTAAACCCACAGAACTGCTGCTCACTGGATGACATTTTTTTGTTTTTTTATCACACTATTCTGTATAAACTCTAGACTCTTGTGTGAGAAAAGCCCAGGAGATCAGGTCAAGCATACTGTCCAAAAAACCTGTTATTCATGAAACTGGCTTTACAAGCCTAAATGCACTGTGTGTCTTGCATGCGGCACCTCCCTACCTCATACATATGCACGTGAGGGAGGATCATGCAAAAAGTGAAAGGTCTGCACAAAAAAATGGGAGAAAAAGGAAGTGCTTGGGAAGTGATTACATGTTCTGTTCAATGTACTAAAGTTTGGACGATTAGTGGTGCCCGGATTTGCTCATGACTTGGTCTGCCTCTGAAAAGCAGGTGTAAATTAACATTTACATTTACAGCATTTAACATAGCTAGTTTAGCCAGTTGTGCAGTTTTGCACTATAATTGGGTTAATTTAGAACTGCTGGCTTGGGTAGACCATTTTAAGATATTGATGAATGGACTCCTCAAGCAAACTATGTGTTTTAATACTGCTTGTACATTCTGCCACTCAGATCTGGCAACCCAGGACATATTTCATCATAAGCTTGAATTGTACATTAATTTCTTTGTATCCAACTAAGATATTTGACTCAATAAACAGGACTTTTTTAGTATTGCCAACTTTATAAATGTCATAGGAGCTGCAGTTGTGAAGAAGAAAAAAATGAATGCAGTTCCAGTAAGGAGGGTTAGTAAATGAAATGTTAATGTCATACGCAGTAAGCGTTAAACTGTAAAACAGCAAATTAAAAACATTAAATTAAATCATAAATGGCTTTTATGATTTAAACTGCATAAATTATCTTAGATACACTGCTGTGTAGTTTTCTAAGGAAATTGGCTGGTAAGTTTTCCAGGCTTCTTGGAGAATGTCAGAGAGCCTCATTGATGTCTTTATCCAAAACATGGCCTATTATGGTACATCACTTAATAAAATACAAATATTTCACTCTAACAGTGCTTTTTTTCTACTGATACACTGCTGCAGTAGATATTTCACAAATGCAGTTTTGATATGTTCAAGAATATCTTACTTTCAAATTGTAGTCTGTGCTGTCTCTCAAAGGTCACATGACTAGATGTGCACACAGTCTCCCTGATGCTAAACTTGTGCAGACGATGAGACGCTTTGCATGCCAATATGACTTCAAATGTCACACCCATATCACTGGAATTACCCAGTATATAAAATGTGACAGTATGTGTGTTGGTTGTACCAACAATTTGACAGCCAATATTTCTAAACCTGGAAAAGTCAGCACTAGCAGGTGCTAATGACTGTGGTTAATTAGAACCTCGGTTCCCTGTCGTCTTCCTTGTGTTCCTCAGCCGCCATGCAAGAACGAGCCTTCACCCTCTTTTCTAAAAGTGTACACAATTCTGGTGCAAGGAAGCACATTTAGTTTCACAGCTGTTGGCAAGAAGCTCAGTCTGAGTCCACGGAGAGCTTATGGCTGTCAGTGTGATATCTCACATAGTATCATGTACTAAAGACATGTGTGTGTTTGTGCCTTGCAGTGGAAAGTGTCACCACGCAGGATGAAAAGAAGTGTTACGAGCCAAGGATGCCAGCAAAAATCGCACCAAATTGGAAGAGAGGAATGAAGAGCCGAGAGAGAGAGAGAGAGAGAGAGGGATTAGTTTATTTTTGAGTACACGACAGAAGTGCGCTCATATTTTTAGATGCATCTGTATTATAACTCACTCCTTTAAAGCACTGTGCAAATACCAAACTAAGTTGAATTAACTTCCAAAACATTATTATCTATTTAATTTTTTCTACTAAATTCTTTCTCTTATAGGAAAATATCTAAAAACACGGTGTTGTGATGCGGCCCAACGCCAAGCAGTGTAACTGATACCGCCCCGAAGTTGATTAGTTTCCAATAACAGCACATCCTTACATGTTTTACTCCTCTTATACCACAGTGATTTGCCAACAATTACCATTTTAATTTATTGATGAACAACATATGTTTTTTTATTCTTTTATAGTTGCATGTAGTTATTGAACATCCATAAGACATGTTAGTTCCTGTTGTCGCTTACATTATAGCAGCTATAAACAGTCATTCTCTCAACAGTCTCAATAATTTCTCTCACTTGAAGTTAATAAGACAAAAAGGACATATTATGTTACAGAGAAACTGGGAAGCACAAACTCCTCTGTCCTGAAAACATACTGACTGTTACAAAGCGCTGACACTGTGTACATATATATATACAGTCAGGTCCATAAATATTGGGACAGTGACACAGTTTTGGTAATTTTGCCTCTGTACACCGCCACAGTGGATTTGAAATGAAGCAGTCAAGATGTGACTGAAGCGTAGACTTTCAGCTTTAATTCAAGGGGTTTAACAAAAATATTGCATTAACCGTTTAGGAATTACAGCCATTTTTTTACAGAGTTCCTCCATTTTCACAGGCTCAAAAGTAATGGGACAAACTAATATAATCATAAATATTAGGATTATTTTTATTACTTGGAGGTAAATCCTTTGCAGTCAATGACTACCTGAAGTCTGGACCCCATGGACATCACCAAATGCTGAGTTTCCTCCCTTGAGATGATTTGCCAGGTCTTTACTGCAGCCATCTTCAGTTGCTGCTTGTTTGTGGGTCTTTCTGCCTTCAGATTTGTCTTCAGTAAGTGAAAAGCAGCTCAGTTGGGTTGAGGTCAGGTGACTGACTCGGCCATTTAAGAACATTTAATTTCCAAGTTCTTGGGCTGCTTTCACAGTATGTTTTTATCCATCTGTACTGTGAAGCGCTGTACTATCAGTTTTGCAGCATTTGACTGAATCTGAGCAGAAAGTATAGCTCTGTACACTTCAGAATTCATCCTGCTACTTCTATCAAAAGTCACATTATCAATAAACCCCAGTGACCCAGTTCCATTGGCAGCCAAACATGCCCATGCCATAACACTGCCTCCACATGTTTGACGGATGATGTGGTATGCTTTGGATCATGAGCCGTTCCTTTCCTTCTCCATACTTTTCTCTTCCCATCATTCTGGTACAAGTTAATCTTGCATCAGAACTGGTCAGGCTTTTTTTTAGAGGCTTTTTAGCAAAGTCTAATCTGGCCTTTGTGTTCTTGAGTGTTACCAGCGGTTTGCATCTTGAGGTAAACCGCCTGTATTTACATTCATGAAGGTGGCTCTTGATTGTAGACTTTGACAATGATAGGCCTACCTCCTCCAGAGTGTTCCTGACTTGCCTAGATGTTGTGAAGGGGTTGTTCTTCAATAAGAAAAGAATTCTGCAATCATCCACTTTAGTTGTTTTCTGTGGTCTCCCAGGCCTTTTGGTGTTGCTGAGCTCGCCAGTGCATTCCTTCTTTTTAAGAATGTACCAAATTGTTGATTTGGCCCTCCTAAAGTTTCTGCTATCTCTCTGATAGGTCTGTTTTGGTTTTTCAGCCTAATGATGGCCTCCTTCACTTGCATCAACACCTCTTTGGACGGCATATTGAGAGTTCCCATGAACAGCTACCAAATGCAAATTCAACACTTGGAATCAGCTCCAGACCTTTTATGTCCTTAATTTATCATGATATAAGGAGGAAACAGGCCACAGCTGGCCATGAAACTGCTTATCAGTCAGTTGTCCCATTACTTTTGAGCCTGTGAAAATGGAGAAACTCTGTAAAAAATGGCTGTAATTCCTAAACGGTTAATGCAATATTTTTGTTAAACCCCTTGAATTAAAGCTGAAAGTCTACGCTTCAGTCACATCTTGACTGCTTCATTTCAAATCCACTGTGGTGGTGTACAGAGGCAAAATTACCAAAACTGTGTCACTGTCCCAATATTTATGGACCTGACTGTATATATATATATATATATATATTTATCTGTGTATGTGTTTGTGTGTGTGTGTTTATTATTAGCCTCAGATTATGTGGAGCATCTGTGGAGCCATACAAGTACCTATGAATGAGTTAGAAAAAATAACATATTAAAACTAATTAAAATTAAAATTGCGTTAATATAAATCTGTGATTTGAATTACTGGTATAGAAAATTAACCTTTATTCTGATTCGAAATTTCAACAAAGTGATGCATGTTAAAACAACTGTGCTATCTTTTAGGAAAATGAAAATAAGTGGTGTTAGCTGAAACCATCAACTGTGATTGTATATAGGTATGGAGTGTTTGCTTCCCATTTTGCACCTGAGACTGTGTTCAGAAAGACATTCTTCCTGCCACTGATTTCAATGACACTGTGTTGATGGACCACAGTCATTAACTCACATAGGCTGTAGGTTCAAAGAAATGATAACTCTGTGTGAAATGTATTTTGATGTGTCCATGCATTATCCAGAGCAGTGGAATTCAAATCTAGCAAGTCTCAAGGCTTCGGCTCAAAACTGTCAGCTTGTGCACAGGAACACACACATTTTTGCATGGATGTCAGAAAATGCCCCTGTGACAGCATATCCTCAGTGAGTGTTTGTCCTTGTGGCAGGATTTGACGACTGTATGTGTGTTTGCTTTCAGACGTTGTGTCTATGTCATGATGCATTTGGGTAAACATACTAGCGTGAAGGCTTGCACTTGAGACTCAGAAGTCGATTTAATCCCTGGGGGGTGCGTTTATTTACAGACGCGGGTTAAGAGAAATGTCGAATGTGGTTGTGCAGCGCAGTGTGGTTGAAATGAAGGCTGTAAAATCTGTGCTGTGGTGTGTGTACAGTGGTCTTTTCGGCTACATGGGGCTGTAGGGCGGGTTTCCGCTGGTGCATCTGCAGGGGAAAGTGAAAGAGACAGCAGCAGCTCATAAGCTCGGCTTTGTCGATGGCTTTGCTTTCTGCAGCTTTTCATTTCGCCCCAAACGAGCTGCCAGATGGGGCGAGTGAGAGTGATGATTGCCCTCCAGCCTCGCGTGTTTGTGCCTCGGGTGCACGTGGCAGTGTTGTTATTAGGTGTCCATGTTGCTGATTCTGGGCATGTGGTGCTGCTGGTGTGGCAGTGTTCTCCTCTGAGACCTGGCGTCATGATGTGGAGTATATGCCTCAAACACACCTTTAGGGAATGCAGCCTACTTTATTTGAAGTATACGTACATTGGGCCTTATAACACATTTGCGAGCAATGCATAAGTAATTTATAAAGTAATTCTGGAGGATGTATGCAAGGCTTTATATCAATATTTACGTTTTTAAGTAGTATAGCACTTTTGCTTTGTATGAAATTTGACCGTCAGCTTTCATTAATTACGACAATCAACTTTGATCATTTAATTAGTTATTTTACTAGTATAGGAATGCTAGTATAGGAAAATAATCCTCAGCAGGGTGGTGTGAGGCAACCTGACATGGCCCGGAGTTACTGATACCACCCCAGTGTTGATTATTTTTCTATAAGAGCACGTCCCTGAAGTGTTTTATTCTGCTCATACCACAGCAATTTGATTACAATTACACAATTTGTATTTATTCAAGGATGACACACAATATTTTTAACCTTTTATAATTACATTTAATGTTGTGAAACAACATCACCTACATTATGGCAGCTATAAACAGCCACTCCCTGACCAGTCTCTCTTATTTCCTATCTCTTGAACTTAATAAGGCAAAAAACACAGCTTGTCATTTTAAAAAGAAACCACAAAGTGCAAACTCCTTCCTTCCTGTGGCGGAAATTTACTTACTCTTACAAAGCGCTGACATTGGAGACTCCTTCCATAAATACTAAATAAACATCTTCTTATAGAAAGCTTCATATCAACAATTATACATTTTTATTAAATAACAACACCTTTTGTTTATCTGTTTATTAGTAGGCTTAGACTACGTGGAACATCTGCTCTACATGTTCCTGTGATTAAGCAGTTACTATAGAAACAATAACTTATTAGAATGAGCACATTATTTTAAACCTGACACATGAATATTTGTTTGAAATCATCAACCTAAAATGGTAATCAATTTTGCATTTATAACGGTATTATGTAGACACTCTCTACAGATTCACTTATCCCAAGCCCATATGTCAGTTAAACGGTTAGAAATGTAAAGGGTGTGTAACAGAAGATGTCTCAAAGTTTTATGAATGTGCTGTTAGTAAAAGCAAATTAGAGTCTACTCAAAAACAAAAACAGTTTACTCATAGTGATTACTGGGGCTTCTTCTCTCATCCCTATTTCATGTAAAGACAAGATAATGCCAAACACACTTCAAAATACCACCTTAAAAATTTGACATAAGCCTCACATAAATCCCCCAACATTATTTAAGCAAGGCTTATGAATATCTTAGGAATGAAGGCACAGTGTAGATACCCTTCAAATAAAGCGTTACGGATTCTACTGTCATCACAGTACCGCAGTAAATATTTTAAAGGTTTCTGGAAACATTCACTTGGCCAGTGTTAGGGTGGCACAGGATACAAGCACTAACTAACTAACTAACTAACTAACTAACTAACTAAACTTAAGAAAGAAAAATAAATAAATAAATAAATATTTAATTTATAAGGATAGATAGATAGATAGATAGATAGATATGGCGTTTTGTTCATGCTCCTCACTTCTGTCTAAGCTGTGTTTTATTATTTGTTTAATGTGCTTCAATAAAATACCTGTGCGTTTTTGTGCGTACTTATTAATTAAAAGGAATTATTTGTGTCTGTTTCTATTTGCTTCCAAAATTCATTTTCACACTTTTTCATGATCGATTTTCTATTATTATGTTTTCTACAGTGGCATGATGGCACTCATTGTGGTGTTATATATAGATGTTGGTATCATGACATCCCTAACCACTGTTATCTAATTATTAAAGCCTAGTTATTTATAGGTTGGTTTGTGAACATAAAAAAATAAAAAAAATAAAAATAAAGAACCCAAGAGCTGTGTACTTTTGCTGCTTTGCCTCAAACACACAAGTTCTAAGTTTCATTGATTTGAAAATATGATTACAAATCTGTACAGATGACATAAACTAACTCTCCTTCCTTTTTTTAGGTCCAGAGCTTCTAACAGTGAAATATACATGCAGTTACCTTCATCATTGCTTGCATTTGTAGTTACATCTAAAGCATTAGAGTATATTCACATCTAAACTAAGGTTGCTAACGATTCTTATGTGTTGTCCTGTTACCGTGGTGTCACTCTAGGAGCTTCTTCAGGCAGCACTGACCTTCTCCCCGCCCCCAGTGCCGCTTTTAATTGGACGATGTCACTGCTGACAGATGGCGGGCGCGACAGTGAGCTCATATTCCGATTTGATGGACGACAGGCGGCAAAGATTCCTGACTGGGTGGCACCACAGAACTTGACGGATCAGTTCACCATAGCAACATGGATGAAGCACGGGCCGAGCCCTGGACTGAGAGGGGAGAAAGAGACACTGCTCTGTAACTCAGATAAAACAGGTGAGAGAGTGAGCAAGACTTGACACTTGACTTTTAAGATCTTTTTTAAAGACTTTTTTCCTCCTATAGTATTTCACAATAAAGATCATTTTAAAAATAATTAAATATTTTTCTTGTATAATATAATTTAAAGAATAATAACACATTCATTCATTCTTCATTAACTGATTTATCCTGGTTTTGGTCGCATTGGATCCAGAGCCTATCCCAGATACACTGGGCATGAGGCGAGAACACACCCTGAACGGGATGCCACACTCATTCACACCTAAGGGCAGTTTATCTTAGCCAATTCACCTACTGGCATGTTTTTGGGAGGAAACCAGAGAACTCAGAGGAACCCTATGTGGACACAGGAAGAACATGCAACTCCAACTAATGCTGGAAAAATAAGAACAAAGAAACTGTACAACATTTAAATTAAATAAGTACATTTAGATAAGAATATTTACTTATATAAAAAAATATTAATTTTAACTTTATCGCTAATATGCCTTATCCCTTAATAAGCCTTAAGCAACATGTATTGTCCAGATATGTCCAGACCGCAACCTTGACCATGGCTATCTTCTGTTCCTCACATCATGGAAAAGGACTCAAGATCCTGTAGGCATATTCAAGCATTAAACGCCTCATTATCAGTCATGGCATGGTTTCATGGCTTGCACTGGACCTAGTCCTCCACTAATCTTATTTTTGTCTTGTCAGCCATATTGCTAGTTTTGCCTGACCCTGTATAACATTTCAGTCAAATGGGAAAAGCCATGGAATAAATGAAATACCATTTCAGGACTCCAACAAAATGGATATCCTTCATCAATCCATGTCACCAGTCCGTCTATCAATGGATTTTTGTACTAAGACCTCCAGCTCCCTTTAGGGGAAGAGCCAGCCTCAATCTCAAACCCTCAAACTTCACATAGTGCCTAAAAATGAAATACCTCTATGTTAACATGGTATAGGACTTTCTTGATGCTGATTGGAAGACTCCTGGTTCTTGTGTTTTGAAAAATAGAAGCTTACCATCAGTCTCCTGCCAACTGACTGCTTTCAGGAAAACTGATTTTGGGGCTTTTCAACTTGAGAAGCCTGAAATGGTACAGCTTCTATTTCTTGTAAGGGCTAATGAAAATTTGCCCAGATTGAAAACCTGCCTTCGGTGAATCTGCAGAAATCCATTGTCTGCCTTCTCTCAGATGATGTATTTTGCTAACCCCAGGGCAGTTTACAATTTTTGTGAACTCAGCACCTCAGCTGGCTGAAAGGTGTTAAAAAAATTCCTTGAAAGCCAATGGCCCGGGTATGCTGATTTCTTCACTATAAACAGAGAGCATCTGCTATATTTGCAGTGTGGAAATGTAAAAATATGTGAGTCAGTTCAGGTCCAGCTTATGCATTGTCATTAAAAAAAAAAAGCCCACTGCGTTCAGCAAGGCACCAGTGACATCCATCCACTTCTGCTGTTGGTGATAGAGGAGCCTTTGAATTGCCTGTAGACGGAAAATAACCATGCTGCTCCTGATGTTAATCAGTCTGTGTCTGTGTCTGTGTCTTCATGGACAGGAAGATAAAGTACTGCTTCCTTTAAGAAAGACTTTATCCACAATTTGTACAATGCAGTATGCAGTTGTGTAAAATATTTGGCTCCACGACAGGAAATTATTCCCTAGTGCAAAAGCCTATAAGGTTGTAAAAAGATAATTAAGGTCTACCAGATCAAAAGCTTTTCCCTCATCTAAGAAGAGCTAACCCCACATCAACCCCATTTATCTTTTATTAATCCTCAAGAGAAAGATTTCATCATATAAATTTTTTGTCTGGATGCAGTATGATTGTCTTTATGGACAAGATCACCAAGGAAAATTTTTAACCAATTCGACAGACACTTGATCAACAGCTTATAGTCAATGCACAATGGTTTGTAACAAGCTTTCGGTTCTTTATGAGGCTCAGGTCACATATTTATTTCAACCGAGCTAGCACAGCCGACTGACATCCTTTTGGAGGAACTCTATCATTAAAACAATTCTGAAGCAAGTTTAAAATATCTTGTCCAATGATTTGCCATAATGACTGATGAAATCGCAGTGGTAATACCAATACTGGGCGCACATTCTGCTTTCATTTGTTGAACTGCTTTAGTCAGTTCTTGAAAAGAGAGAGCTCTGTCCATGTTTTCATGTTGCAGTTCATGTAATCTGGGGATCTGCTGCAATAGTTCTAATGTACACTGATCGTCTGAGCCTTCAGATCCAAAGAGTTCTGAGAAAAAAAGAAACTGTACACATTTCATTTGGTCTGAGGTTTTTGACCCATTTGAAGAGCTCAAACAGTGTACTTCACTGTGTTGTATTGTGCTTCCTTCAAGGTTGAAAAAGGAAGCAGTAAGTCCATATTGTGAATAGAAAGAAAGAGAGTTCTCACCTGTGCACCCTTTGTTCTGAATTGCATTGAATTTCCTTGGAGTTGCTTTTTCTTGTTTAACTTTCTGCCAAGGCAGAGTCATATTTCTGCACCATGCTTGACTATATTTAAAAATAGACTGTTCTAGTTTATATGGGAATGTCAGCCAGGGAAAATCCTTCACATGTTCAAATTGTGACATTTTCTACTATATACAGTGTTTTGTGTACATATTCACCCCATTGAATGTTGTAGCGTAACAACATGGAACTGAAATGGATTTAATTGGGATTATCTACAGAAAAGAATCCATAATATTGACTGTGGGGGAAAATCAATATAGTTTGTAAAATTATTTACAAATAAAAAGCAATAGTTTTGATTACACAAGTAGTTACCCCTGTTACTGTGAAACCCCTAAATTGAATGGAGTTGACTTGCATGCAGTTAAAGTGTCACATGATCTCAATATAAATACACCTGTTCCTGGAATATCCAGAGTTTATTATAGAACATAATTAAACAAATTTCATCAATATTCCAAACTTTGCACATCCATTATTAAAAAAATTGAAAGAATATGGCACAACTGCCTAGAGGAGGCCATCCAGTCACCTAAAATTTAGTAACCTGATAAAGAGAGTATTAGTTAGAGAAGCAACCAAGATGCCAAGGGTAACTCTGAAGGAGCTGGAGAGATCCACAGCTCACATATGGATGCGATAAGTTGTTCACGGGACACAGCCTGGACACTCCACAAAACTGGGTTTTATGGAAGGGTGGCATGCTGTATGAAGGTCTGTTTGGAATCTCAGCACACATGTGGAAAAAAGGTTCTCTGGTCTGATGAGACCAAATGAATTTTAGCCTTGGCACAAAGTTCCATGTTTGATGGAAACCTAACACAGCTCATCATCCTGACAACATCATCCCCACAGTAAAGCATGGTGGTGGTAGCATCATGTTGAGCATTACCTGTGGCTTCTTGGTTGCGTCTCTTGCTAATACCCCCCTTACCTGGTCAGTTTTCCAGAATGTTGTCCTGGACTCATTTTGATAGCTCATTGGTCCTCATGATGCTGTTTGTTTAGTGTATTTTCTCTAACAATTCTGGGGTCTTCCAGGTACAGGTGCATTTTTAATCACATCATGTGACAATTTAATTGCACATGAGTCAACTCCATTCATCTGATTATGTGAGTTTTGACAGCAACTGGGTGCACTGGAACTAATTTAGGGGGTTTCCCAGCAACAGGCATGAATAGTTATGCAATCACACCTTTTATGTTTTTTTTTTTTTTTGGTAAATAATTTTGCAAGATACATAGATTTTTCCTCCCACTTCAATATTATGAGCTAATTTATGTAGAATCCTCATTTAAGTCCATTTCATTTCCAGGTTGTAAATGTTCAAGGGGTGGGTTGGGGGGTGAATACTTATGCAAGGCAGTAGTATTATCATAGTTGTCCCTTTGAGTACTTCAATTTTCCTGAAACATCAGGAATGTTTCTTGTACTAGTTTTGCATTGTACTTCCAACATGGATGCCTTGGCTAGATTTGTGACAGAGTTATTTGTGAGAGTAATGAAATTGTGATCTGATATGCTACAGGGAACAATACTAGCAGCTGTGATTCTGTTGTTGGTTGCTCTTCTGATTTATAACCTGTCTAGCCCTGCAGCACTGATTCTACCTTGTAACGCTTGTCCGTGTGTTTTATATTAACATTTCTTTCACTCTACTCTTCCACCAATTCATGTTGGGCTGAAATACTTTTCATTGTAGAAGAGAATGAAAAGTGTGGTTCTTCATTATTTCTGTCTAAAGGTTTTAAACATCATATCAGTTTTTAAATAGTGTTACCCTCTCCATGTTTACTCCATACATAATGATAAAAGTAAACATGCTTCTTACATTCTGCTATGTAATGTAATGTAATGCAATGTGGCAAGGCTCAGGACATGGTCTACTTTGTTCTGTTCATCACTATGTGTTTCTTGTAGAAAAATTCTAGTTGCGCTTTTTTAGTTTGATATACTCAGACAGCATTGCTTGATTTGTTTTATCCCTCGTCTTATTAATGTTTAAAGGATCCTACCCTGAAATCCTCCATGGTGTTAAAAAGGGTTGAAGAGAAGCAGAGTAAAAGAAGCAAGTTAAGATAAGGCCACCTCCCATGTGCATCTTTTTTTATTTTATTTTCAGCCCTATTAGCTTTCCTATCTGCTATTAAAAACATTTTTAACATGAAGCACTTCTGTTTAGAAAGTATATTATAGCCAATATTCCATTGTGCCTTTAGGACTGAAATCAGAACTGTAATGCCATCAGTGAAATGTTTGGATAGATCTACCTTACTTTGCTTTGTATAGAGCACAGTATGTGGTTTGTGTCGTTTTTATGCAAAATCGTATGCAGGTAAAAATGTGCAGCACTAAATTTTTGCGAAATTCTATGCAAGTAAGAATTTTTGTTGCATATTGTAGATTGTACTTGTGCACATGATGACCAAATGTGAAACTCTCAACAGCTGTCATCATCCACATTCTCTTCATTTCCCTCATTATCGTTTAAAACATATTGCACAGTGTTTCTAGTTTTTCTAGGTTTTTTCACTTTCCAGATTAGACTTTTTGTTACTTGCATAATCATGCTCATTATTACATTGTGGCTCAGGTAATGGAGTGTCGCATGACTTGTGAGAGTCACTCACCTCCTGTGGAGCCTGAGGCTCTTTACCAGTCTCATTACAGTTTCCTTCCTCAAGATCCATGGTGCTAACTCCGGCTCATTTTTATAGCCAGGGACATTCTTTCTCTCTCTCTGTTAGCCTCTTTCCTTTGCTCAATTTGAAACATCTTGCCGCAATTTTCTACTTTCTCAACATCTGTTTGGGCAGGACAATCTTTCTGGTTATCTAGATGTCTGCATTCAAAGCAACACATGCTCAGCTGTCTCCGTTCTCAGTTCTCAATGACACCTCTAAGGTCTTACTGGGTGGTAAGAACACCTGTCATCTGAATGAAAATACATGTATCAGCACAAAGGTTTTGCAACCTAGAGGATGTCACTGGCATATTTCCCAACTCTAGCAAGCTCTTTAGTGTTTGTTTCATTAGGCATGAAAGGTGGACTGTTTGAAATGATGCCCACAAGAGTGCTATTAGCACAAAAGTATCCTCTCCCCAAATCCCACTCACAACTAGCTCCTTTATTAAACTTTCCTTTCTTAGGAACACAATGATGTCCTTTTTCATCCTAGATGCTGAATTAATGTTTTTATGGCTTTCAATATCCCCAATAGCCATAAACACAACTTTGAGGTATTCATTTACATGCCTTTTTAATTGAGAAAGCCGGCGTTTCCCCCTCAGGGAGACACACCAGGCCTCTCTTGCACAAATTGTAGTATCCTGCTGTGAAAACTATTCCCGACAAAGCAAGTAAAAAAAAAATAACATGATAAACTGATAGGAAAAAAGATAAGGAAAAGAAAAGCATTCAAGACACCGGTACAAAAAAATCTCAAAATTGAGCATACCACTCCCACTTCCCAGCATGTGAGCGAGAGACGGAAAGGAACGGAAAGGAAAGGAAAATAAATTATGAGAAATGAACAGAACATAGATGGATGGTAGATCCTTGAAATACTCATTTATTATAATGCATTTTATTTGCATAACTACATGCTTATTTCTGTTACACTGATTAACATTGAGTTAGTTAAGCTACAATCATTGTGATGAAGTACTGAAATGTCTCAAGAATCCACATTCATCCAGATAAAATATTACTTTTTTATCTGTAGACCATTAATGGCATCTTAAGTAAGATAATAAAAGAATCGAGAGGATAGCAGGGTTTAGGATAAGAACAGGTGAGTAAGGAGAGAGGGAGGAGAGAGGACGAGGGGAAGAAGATGAGAGAGGATGAATACATCAGCAGTTTCCTCTAGACCTGTTCACTTTATCACTTACGTCTACTGAGTCTAGTAAGTTACTGACCTTGCATGATAATTAATATTCTCTCTCTCTCTCTCCTCCTCCCCACAGAGATGAACAGACATCATTACTCTCTGTATGTGCACAACTGCAGACTGGTGTTCCTGTTGAGGAGGGATTACACCCAGAGCTCCTCGTTCAGACCGGCCGAGTTTCACTGGAAACTGGAACAGGTGAGAGTGAAAGACGAACAGAAAGAGGAGAGGGAGTTAAAGGAGTGTTTTTTTTTTTTTTTTTTTGGTCTGTGTCACCTGTCACGACAAAAGATGAGAAGAAAATGGAAGGGGCATAGGATTGAGGGATGACACAGGTCAGAGGTCACTGGTGGACAGCTGAGGGTTTGCAGAGAGAATGGCATGATGCGTCATTTAATGTGACAGAGCTGCACTTTTGATTGGACAAGGACAAAAGGACACAATATAACAAGAAACATGTCAGCAATGTCACTGTGTGTGTCGAAAAGTTTTTTTTGTTTGTTTTAGAAAAAATTGACAATGAATCAAAGCAGTCACAACATCCTTAAGTGATTAACCAGAATCAGAAGCTTGATCATATGATCACATGATCACTACAGTAGAAAGCATAATGTTAATTAGCTTGCTAGTTTCACATACCCAGCCCTTTAATGTCAGTTACTTTAGGCAAGGTAAAAGCAATGCTAATTCAGTTAACTAGTTGGTCCTAAGCTTGCTTATGCAGTCACATTAGATGCAATACAAGTATGGCAGTATGTTTTTACAGGGCATCTGGTTGAGGAGTTGAATTAAGTTATGTTCTGCAAATTGCTATTTGTTATTATACTGTTTACACCATGGCCCAGTTTTTCTCCACATAAAATAAAGGAGAAGAAAAAAAACGTAAAAAAAAAAACTTCTGGTCTAGCCCATGGCTGCTTCTGGTTTAAATATGCATACAGAAATGAATATTTGAAGCATTAAACAAAGACAAATATAGCTAAAGGTAGTGGTACTGTGTTACACACCTAATTAATATATTAAATAATTTAACTAATTAAACTTCAAATGCAGTTTTAAAAAAATATGATGGCCTTAACCTACAATCTTTATTTTTCATTAGATATTTTGTTCTGCTGAAATTATGCAGTTAAATGAGCTATTTATGCATAAGCCTGTGGACAAATCTGTGGCTATAACGTTTTATACATTATTGAAGAATCTCTCAAAAGAGAATCACGATAAATCATGAACAAATCAATTATTTCTCCTGTCATTAATATACAGTTGCATCAGAATATGATTGCTTTTTTTATTTTTTTTGCTCTTTAAAATCTTTTTTTAACCTTTCTTTCTCTCTTTTTTCTGTCTCTCTGTTATGATTGAGAAAGCTCCAGGGCTAAAAGTTTTATTAAGCTCTCAATCTTTCACTCGCCTCCCTAATCTTTAAAGCTAAATGACCTCTTTAGTATTGCCAACTCTTTCCCCCTCATCTCTCTTTCTCTCTCTTTCCATCTCACTCTCCTCCCTTCGTCAGGCTGTACTAATCAATTTCCACAAAACCACCTTGCACATACACACGCGCAGATGAAAGAGACGAGGATCTGTTCAAATGTCAGCGTCTGATCATGAGAGAAGGAAAATGATGGCAATTACTGTTGTAAATTAGCCTCTGTAATTTTGCTCTGTTGATGTATATTCCTTTCAGCCGGAGCAATGTTAATGTAACACACGCACGGACATTTTAAATCGGTTACATGGGCACTTAGTCCAGCAGGAGAGGAAGTGGAGGAGCAAAGGTGTGAGAGAGAGAGAGAGAGAGAGAGGGAGAGAGAGAGAGAGAGAGAGAGAATGAGAGCAAGATGTGTGTGGTCCACGTACCAATTAAAAATTTGGCACAAAGGAGGAACATTCACTATGCAGAGTCCCTGCATGTACCATATAAGAACATGCAATAGGTGCACAGCAAAACTGCAAACAATGCATACAGGGCAGAATTATACCGATATTCATTAATCATACAGATATAAAAAGGGCAATCAAATTATGGAAGCAGCTAAAAAATAGCACCTAAGCTCATATCATTAGAAAGCTCTGCAATAGCAGGAGCTGAGTAAGGAAAACAGTCGTGAGTCATTTTTTAACTCAACGACACTCAATACATCTCACAATCTCACCCTCACAAAAGGATTTTTTTAACAGGATTCCTTGACTTCTTTTCGAGTGTCACTCCACAATACGGGGTATCACACAATCACAGATATAACAAGTTGCATCATTCCAAGAATAGAGCTTCTAGAGTGCAGTTTTATATTGTATAGGAGGTTGCTTTCTGTAAGGTTTTAGCATTTTAACCTGGTCAGGGTCACAGTGGATCCCAAGTCTGGCCTGGGAACGCTGGGCATGAGGTGGGAATACACCCTGGATGGAATTGCACTCCATCGCAGGGCACCTTGCACACACACTGTGGTGTTTATGGAATTTGGCACACACTTCCAATTGGTGAGGTTTTTCCAGGTAGAGTGATTTATTGCGCCAAAACAACACTGGTTAGTGACAGAGTTCCAATAAGCACCCTAAAGCTATGAGATCTGTGAAATTAAGCAAGGTATAGTATAGTGTAGTGGACCAATGTTAAGTGAAATGCAGTAGTGAAGTAGCAACAAGCACAGCTTTCATGTTATTTTGTTTTGGGTTCATGTCATGTGCTTTTGTTTCTGTTATAGTCCTGTCTCCGCCCCTGTCCTGTCATTGGTTTGTTACCTGATCGTGTTCACCTGTTCTGCGTCTCGCCTGTGATTAGTTGGTGTATTTATACTCTGTTGTGTCATAATACTTTTGTGTCTTGTCATATATTTCTAGCATTAAATCCAAGCCCTGTTCTGTGTGTAGAATGTCCTGTTTTTGACTGTGATTATGAATCATTTTAGTTTGTCGCTGTGTTTTAACACCTGCTGTGGACATTACTATGACTCTTAAATTTGCCCCAAATAAAGCACGCATTGTATCTAGCCTTCTCTAATCATGTTATACTTGCATTTAATCAGTGTAGCCATTTTCTGGCCATCTTATAACATGTCAATTTTAATTTCAACTTCAGTTTTAGGGAAATGCATTAATTTGTACTAATTCAGTTACAGTGTTTATACATCAAACATACATCTACCTACTGGCATGTTTTTTTTTTGTTTTTTTTTGAGCTGGGAGGAAAACTGAGAATCCAAAGGAAACCCATACAGGCAGGGAGAACATGCAAAACTTGGCAGGGAGAACATGCAAAACTTAACACAGACAGTAACCCGAGCTCAGGATTGAACCATGAGATGGCAACGCTAGCCACTGCTCTGCCCACTTTATCACGGATATATGTTTTCCAGACAAGGTTTCTACTGTGAGCAGCAAAGCAATTTTAGCCACAGAGGAATCAATACTGATCTTTCGATGACATCTAAACTGTTTCTATTAAAAGTCTATGGTCCTTAATGGTGCTATATTCTCTTTTATTGCTGAAGTAACAATGAGATTTAGGGAACAATTTGCAAAGATGAATGAAATACCGTGATATTAACCATTAACAGAGAATTGAAATGAGCATGTCTTTAAAACTTTTGGTCCAAATTAAATGTATTTTGTTTGCTAGGTAGATTTTAGCTTAAAAATCTGTTAAAGAGGATTTAATACAAGGAGGTAGTACAGCAACTAAAACACTGAAGTCAAGGTTATTTTTATTTATTTATTTATTTATTTATTACTTATTGAAGTGCTTGAAGAACTAGGCCTTTAGTCTTCATTAGAAGACAGCCAGTGACTCAGCTGTTCAGCTGCTCAGCTCAGAAGTTCATTCCACCACCTGGGTAGCAGTACGGAGATGTTTTGATGCATGTCTTCCTTGTATCTTGAGGGATGGTGGGTCAAGGCGAGCTGTGAAATGAACATGGTTCGGAGCGGGGTTTGATAAGTGCCTTCAGGTAGGTAGGGGTTTTGTTTTTGTCTCTGAAAAGTGGAGGTGATGCTTAGCCAGGCAGAAGTCTAGTCTGGAATGAAGCACGGATAGCTTGTGCTGGGTTAGGATAGCAAGGGTAATTTGAGTTACGCCAACTAATTACCAGTGCACCTTTACCTGCAATAGCCAGCACCCTCAATATAAGCTCTCTCCACATTTCACAGCTTAGGGGAGCCTAAAACCCCTCGTGACTACACACCTGCGCCAACTAATTAGCAATTTACCAGCAGACACACTAAAACAATACTAAAGTCAACAATACTGAAAGTCAACAGAGCCAAGGGGATAGTAAACAAAAACAGGAGTCTCATTTATTAAAGTGTGCACAGAGCAAGTTCTAATTCTGAGTATAAGAGCCACCAGTATGCACATTGGCATTATCAGACATGCACAAGCATAGCTGTGCGGAATTGACATTGATAAATCCTACACATTCTATACTGCTCTGTTTGTGCATGGCCATTTACATAAAGAACCACTCCCAAATCACCATATATGGTAAAAAACTTCCCTTCAAAAGCATGATTTTATGGCCTTGTGTGTACTATTGCCTCAATAACATTTGGATAACCTGCAATGGCGTAAAAATCCATCATTGCTGTTGTTTTTTCTGCTGCCATATTTGGAAATGTAATGTATTGCGACGTGAGTGATATGAATGCATGTACTACGTGTCATTTTTCAGCTCATATTAGGTTTGGAAATGCCAGACCTGCCTCAGATTTCTCATTGAAATGTGTTAACTTACAAGCTATTGTTGCATTTCTTAAAAACCCATTCCCTGTGCAAAGCTGTGTGAGCCAAAAACTTCAAGCAAGGCAGCTAATACACATGGTCAAGAGGAGTTCTCCTGCACAAGAGAACACACATCTTCATGCACAAGAATAACTTGATAAATCACATTCTGTGTGTAGAAAACTAAGAGTAAGCCAGGTTGATAAATGAGACCCAGAAGATTAAAAAAAAAAAAAAAAAAAAAACTCAAAGCACTGATTGGAATCAACTGATTGGTGTCTCATTACTAATTCATTGCTAGTTCCTTTGGAGCTGCTGCTGCCAAACCATGCCCAATTTACACCAGCTTACCACGTTCTTCTACCACCATTGGCTGTTGTCTGTAACAGTAATGCATTTACATCATTGAACATCACTTTTACAGTTTTCAAAGACTAAAATATTTAATGTTATTGTCATTCTTTAATTTCCACACACTCTCAAACCCAAATGGATTTTGTGGTGCCAGTAAAGTACTTTGAATTGAATAGAATGGAATTGAATTATACTGAATTGAGAGAAAAGAGAGACAATATGATCAGGAGATTGGATTTTTTTCCCCACTGTGCCGAGAATTGAGCAGCTGAGAAAATTACTAACCCCTGCGCGCGCGCACACACACACACACACACACAGAGCGTTACAGCATGTTTGTATATGATCATTTATATGACCTTCACCTAGGTTCTCCACTCAGGCACATACAAATTCCTCCATCTTCAGTCAGACCTTGACCGGGCACTTCTACAGCACACACACACACACACACACACACACACACACACACACACGCTATCTTTCTGAGGACCTTCCACTGACATAATTATTTATGCAGCTAATTAACACTTTGCTACACCTAATCTTGCCCGGGCCCTCAAAACTGTCAGATGTTCCTATTCTTGTGGGGACATTTGGTCCCCAGCAAGATATAAAAACATGCCAACACACACACACACAAATTATTAATCTGGGCCTTCTTTAAAATTCATATGGTGTCATGTTATTCCCTAGGTAAACACAGCTACATTTCAAGGAACCCCCCTCAACACACACACACAGTCTATAATCCCCAAGTTTCTGACGCTAAATGTAATGCTGTTATGTTATTTGATGAAGCGAGACACAGGAGGAGCTCACAATAGGGCTAAGGGGCATTTTTGTCCTCAGAATAGCAATGAGGACATCAAACACTTCGAACACGAAGCTGCAAATCGATGGAGAGTCAGACCTATTCTGACTACGAAAGATAGTCCACAGCAGGGTTCAGAGAACAGGCAAACACGGTCAAAAAAACAGGTCAAAAATGAAACCTTCACAAAATTTTCACTTTCAGCCTAAATATAGACCAAGGCGTGTTTAGCATTTAAAGTTTGCTTCTTTAGTTTTGCACTAAACTTCATCTGCTATTTTGTGATGTTATTAAGCCAAAGAGTGGCTTCTGAGGTGAGTGTGATGATGATGATGATGATGATGATGATGAGACATGCTATTTGGACAACAGTAAAAAATCTACTAGCCTTTACTGGCTAGCCTTCATTGTACTAAAGGGGTAAACTTCTAGCACCAAATGTATATAGACTTGTATTGCTGCATCCTTAATGCTGGTAATCCATCAAGGTCAAAATATAGCCTAAGTAGGTCAAAACCAGAAACTCTAGGAACAAGACTTGTACAACAAGAAAAAGAAGGTACCTTGAAATAAGGAACAAGGTAATAAAACCACTGGACTACTTACAGAGGCAAACTATAGAGGAATAGAAGTGTACTTGACAGAAGATTTTTTTCATTCAATCTCCAGTGACCCTGACCAAGCAGTTACCAAGACTGAATAAATTAACCTTGTAAATGCAGTGTGCAGCATTGCACATTCACATTAATGAATGTGTGCATTCTTTGTCTCACAAGCTTCATATCTGATTACTCACCACAAGAAAGTAAAAAGGTGCGTGCTGTGAGATCCCAGTCGAATGCACAGCTCTAGTCTCTGGCAAGCTTTTTTTAAAAAAAACAAAAACCCTGTAGTGCACCTCCTATTCTTATCTGTATTTGTATCCATTTAGAACATGTTATCTCTTCAATCTGAGTAATGTATTTATATTCATCTATATCTCTAGTACACACTGGGTGAAGGGGTGTAGCCAAGGCAGACCCAGAGCGAGAACTGAGGTAAAATCAGGATGTTAAACAAAAGGGTGTAAATGAAAAACGTGTTTCATGGTAGAGGCTCCATCAGGGACTTTTGAATTCCCCAAGGCATCATAACAGCACAGTCAGGATAAATCAGTGGCCAAGGAAGTACTCTCATCAAACGGATGACCTTCAAGCCTTCAAGAATGAAAATCATTTAGTTTAGAAGTGTATACTCCATTTTTTATTTATTTTTTTTTGCATTCTTTTAAGAAACAATTGTTACTGAACATGTTATTGGAAAATCATACTTAATATTGAATATAATTAAATACAGGAGCCAGTCAGGAAGAAGTAGAACCAGGGGAAGTAGAAAGCTATAGAAAACTAGTAATTAAACTCCAATAACAGCACATTCTGAAGTGTTTTATTCCTTTTATACCACAGCTCAGATAAAAATTCAAATTTTGTTGGTCACACACACACAACCATACACAGTATGACGTGCACTGAAATGCTTTTTACGACTGTCTGGTGACATAAAAACAGAATTTACATAAACCAGAATTTACTTGTGTACAACTAGAAAAAGAAAAAATATAAAAATATGATGTGAAGGATATAAAAATAGATTGCAGAAAAAATCTCATGGACTATATGTGGAATAAAGTGCAGATATGTCCAACTGTATGTGCAGCACAATGCAGTGCAACATCAGGCTGAGCTATGTGGTATAATGTTTATTTATTACAAACTGACACGTTTTACACTTCATCCATTTATATTTATATTTAATCTTGTGCAATATCTGTGACACTACGTAGTTCCTGTTATCACTTATCATAGTCATAACCAACCTAGCTTTTTTCTCTTCCCTGAATTTAATAAGACAAAAAAAATGTAGCTTCTCGTGTTGCAGAAAAATCACAAGGCCGTCTGTTTGTTACAAAGTACTAACACCGGAGAGTCTTTCCACAAATGAAATCAGTTCACAGAAAACTTCACTACGTCAACAGGTACACATTAATCCATTTAGGAAGCATCTGCCATGCAAGTCTATGTGAAGTTGCTGTTACTAGAGAAACAATTTGAATGAACGCATTAATATAAAACTGCGATTTGTAGCTGGGCTAATGTCAGATCTGTTGTTATAGAAAATTAATCAGAATTGAGAATTTGCTGTGGAATAAATACATTTTAAACAATATATGATGTGTGTAAATGATACAGTATGCATGTTGGCTACTACCATCACAATGTTTAGTAAAACATGCCAGTATTATTGACTCCTACAGTAAAATGGGCTGTAAACATTGTTTCAGTGGAACATAGAAACTAAAGCCTGCTTCACTCCTGCCTGTTGGTAATTAATGGCCTGAACAAAAGATCAGTAGGATTTCCTGGACCTACTCTCTCTATCTCCTTTCTCTCTGTTACTCTAATCTATCACCTACAATAAGACATATAAAAGACGCATAATGTGTTTCTTCAGAGCCCTTGACAACACACACACTCACAGATTATTACAAAACTGCTACTTTATTTTGCATACCCGATCTGGACAGGTAGCTTTGTTTTTATTTGCTCTCTTTCTCTCTTTCTCTCCCTCTCTGTCACACTGATAAATTGCTCTGCTTTTTTAAAAAGGCTTCAGCTCTAAGTCTTTTAGCACCTCGATTGATTCAGCAGTCTACTCTTCATTAGCACATAGTGAGCACATATCACCTTCAGGCACTCTCCCCTTAAATTGACCTGCGCCCTGTGTGTGTGAGTGTGTGTGTGCTTTCAGTTGTACTCAATTTGTAAGGACCCAGTGCCCTTATGTTGATTGGAAAATGTTTTCCTGTGTACTTATATATATATATATATATATATATATATATATATATATATATATATATATATATACCATGCAGGATTGTTTAAAAAAGGTACAGTTGACAGTGTAAACACCTCATGAACAGTGTTATAAAGTGCTAGTACTAGAAAAGTATATATGAATGACAAAATGGAGCTAGCAGCAGGGTCCAGACATAAAGCATCCAAATCATGTAGTTTTTGTGCATTCCACTGCTACTTCCCCGTTCCGTCATTTAAAAAGCTACGCTGATTTGGTACACTGGTTTGATAAAACAGACTAAAACTTTACTGTCCTCTTATTTAATTGCCTACCTATAGCCTCAGCAATCAGCTGATTTAACTTCTAGCGTAATGTGAGTTTTACCAGTGAAGCTCGCTTTAGCAGATAAATTATTTCTGTTTATAACATTGTAGGATTTTAGTGTACAAACATAAAAAAACATTGTCTTGGGTTTTCAGTGTGCTCATGTGTAAGTACTGTACTAATTAGGTAAAAATAAATAAAAAAAAAAAAATAGATGTACAAAACTCATCATTACCATGTATATAAAATGGTAAACATTTTAACTAGTTTTGTTCACAATGAGCAGGAAAGAAGTCACTTTAGCTTTTGTAACTAAAATAATGAAGATTAGTACTTTGGTAGTCTTGATTTCACCTTAACAAATTATAAAATTAATTGGCGAGAAGGGAATGGCAGAAACAGGAAGTTTGGGGGGAAAAAAGTCAGTGGTAAATTCACCGTAGAAGCTACAGATGACAGTGAGAAGCTAATTATGAAAGTTGACATGGGCTTTAAGGTTGTGGTTGGGTCTAGGCATAGAAGTGAAACACACAAAGTAAGGCGTTCAATATAAAATAACTGCGTGTGTGTTTTCCTGCTACTTCAAATGCAAGCCACAAATAAAACTCCTCTTCCTTTCTTACAGTATTATCATGCACAGCTCACTATGGGCGGTGCAGGATACACACGCTATGGTCAGGTTATAATGAAGGCGCATCAGCTGCCTGTCATATTGATCATCACGCATCTCTTTCATCCATACTGCTCTCCTATTCATAATGGCCATGGCAGAAAATCAATCGATGCATGGGAAGACAGGGACAGATTGAAGATGAGATGAATGTCAAGTGACTGTTAAATGTTTGAATTATTAGAAAATAAAGCACATCTATTCTGGATTATAACTATGAAATTGTTTGGCAGCAGGCAGGAAGAGGCCAGTAATTTATAATTTATATCTTTTCTTTTATTTCTGTCTATCTGTCTGTCTATTGATTTATTTCTTTTCCCATTGGAGAACCTTATTGACATTTGTCTGCATTAATCAGCTTACAAATTCATGTATAGCTGTAATAGCATACACAATGGATACACCTGTGTAATCCTGAGTATCATATGGGACGGATCCAAGTATTGTATTTTTTTATACATGCTTTGAATGTCTGTGATTTTTTATTCTTTTTGGCAAAGTATAAGTTGGGATCATTATTTCCCATCTTTCTCAAGCTGCCATTTTCCCAAAGCCTACCACTTACCACTGTTATGCTGATGACAAACACTACTTCTGTTTTCCTCCATCCACCTCAAAGGCTCAGAGAAGATATTGAACTCCTTTTTCTGAGATCTCTTCCTCCTTGTTGAAGACTTGTCCTCTGAAACTCAACCTCAACAAAAAAGATCTACGCTGGACCTGTCGCTCACCATCCACACCTTCAGACTCTGACCTACACACACAACTGAGAATTTTGGTGTGATTCTACGTGGTAAGCTCAACTTGTCTGATCACATTACATCAACCGCTTGATCCCACGTATTTCTTCTTGACAACATCAGAAGAAAATGACCTTTCCTTACTACAGAAACCTTTCTCCTGGTTCAGAACTTCCTGAAGTTCTTTTATGTGACTCCCCTACTGAGATCACTTCATGATCCACTCCAATTTTGTCTGGACTTTTCAAGTCTCAAAGGACTTTGCACCACACTACCCATATACTTTGGTTTAAAACTATACACGGGCATATCACCTTGGGGCTTCGGCTTCAGCTTCAGGCTAACTGACATGTCCTCCTCTGAGCTCTTAGCTGCCATACATCTGTTGTTACTTCAGGGTTCATGTTTCTCAGTGGAGGAATACAAGGAACCTAGCTTTTTATACAGTATTTAGAATAACATACCTTATTGTTTGTACTTGCATATACTTAAATTAGGCATCTACTTACTCACACTTGAGCCAGCTGTAGTTTACATTCTGAACAAATAACAAAGTTAAAAAAAAAACCAGAATTTCTCTAACTACTGTTCAGGTTTTTGTGATTTTTGTAAAGCCAGTTTGTGCAAAGTAAATTTATATCATACATGTATATATCAGGAAACTTATCAGGGGTGTGATTGTACTTGTGTTAAGTTTCAGATAATGTGGTGGTCATGAGTGTACAAAATAGTGAAATAAACTTGAATGGTTTGAGTTTTGATGTTTTTATTAGTACAGTTTAAGAAATGATATCTTATAGATGCATTGTATGCAATTTATTAATCAGAATTCTAATGGGTCAAAATTGTAACCCTTCACAAGTCCAGTTCTTCCTTAGGAGCAATTTCCAAACAACTAAAGGTACCATGAGCATCTGTATAAAAAAATTTATGCAAATATAGATTGTTAGATTGTTCAGGAAAGAAGCACAAATTAACTACCAGTGATGATTGAACTTGGGTCTGAAAGGTTCAACTGAACCCCAAGACAAAAACAAAGGAACTGGTGAAGGAGTTGGAGGCATCAGGTACCAAACTATGTACATCTACCATTAAGAGACTCCTATATTACCTTGCCTGAAAAGCTGTTGTGCAATGAACACAACCCCTATTATAAGACAGGCATTAAAAAAGCCAGACTGAAGTTTGCAGGCGATCATCAGCCATTTGGAGGAGTGTTCTCTGGTCATATGAAACAAAAATTGAACTGTTTGGACATAATGTTCAGCGCTATGTGTGGAGGAAAAAGAGTGAGGCTTTTAATCCAAAGAACACCATCCCAAATGTGAAGCATGGGGGTGGTAGCATCATGTTGCAGGGATGTTTTGCTGCAAAAGGGACTGGTGCACTTCAGAAAATAGACGGCATCATGAGAAAGGAGGATTATCTAGAAAAAAAAACTCAAGATATCATCTGGAAAGTTAAAACTTGTATGTGCAGGCAACGACAAAAAAGCCCAACTATATTTTTTCTTGCAGTTGATCAAAGATTTTCTACAGAAGCTCTAACTAATCAAAATGGCATACTCATAAATGTTCTCATGGCCTTTAACGTCAGGTAACAGTGCAACAATGGTGACCACCATAAACATTTGGACCTTATGACTATTTAAGAATGCCCTTTGGGCTATATAATTACCACCTATCAATGGCTCAAGACATTATGCATGACTCTGCATTCAGGCTACTTTCGATTTATTTAAATAGCATTCTCGTTTTTTCTCAGGATTTCAATAGCAACCTAAAGAAGTTAGAGAGACCTCCAAGGGTTAGAGTTTTTCTCCAGTCAGAATTCTGTCTTCTGAGTCAACAGTGGCCATTAAGCAAGTACTGTCAAGAAATTGAGGCAATTTTTAGGGTCCTGCCTTGTTCCTTTCTTGATGTAGTAAACACCTCTTCCAGATGTAGCAACCTCAGTAAATAAAGAGAGCTTTGAACCCAGCTTCTGAATGCCAGCGTGCATACATGCCTGCACACAGAAGAGTAGGTGAAAGTATGAGAGAGTTTAGGTTTTTTTTAGTGATGAAAAGTATAGCTTTGAGATAGAAAGGAAGTGAATGAAAGATAAATTAACTGATGTCTTGTAGGAACGGAGCAGAGAGGTGACAGAGATTAGAAGATAAGGTGTAGCCATTTTGTCTTGCGGTACTTTTCCTCCTGTTATCTTTCTCTTTGTATGTATGTATGTGTGAGTGTGTGTACTGGACTGAGAGGTTTACAATCAGTTCCGCTAGACTTAATGACCTATTCCATCTGCAGTACAGCCCACACAGAGACACACACACATAGACACACACAAACACACACACACACACTTGTATGTAACACAGCAAGTAGCCCTAGTCTATCAGCATACAGTACAGGATGGCAGCAGTACAAGCACACCTCAAAGACATAGGTAGAATTACATCTCCATGAACACACACACACACACACACACAGATATACACACTGTGTGGTCATGCTATGTAAAGTATCACTGGTGCCCTGACACAAGCAACTATCAGATAGGTGATTTTGTACAATTATATGGGCAATGACTGACTCTTGCCAGGGTTGTTAAATTAGTGTCAAATCTAGAGCCCAGTGACAAAACAAGCACATGTTAGTGGCTGTCCTGATTTGGCTCTCCAGGTCACATCACTGCTGTTGAGTTGAGAGAGCAGGTTTACTCAGCTCCACCAGTGTGAAAAGCCTGACTGAATTGCTCTTGCATGAGCCTACATTCCTAGTGACAAATCACTGATCAACATTATTCCCAATGACAAATCACCGATCACCATTGTCCCCAATGACCAATCACTGATCACCATTGTCCCCAATGACCAATCACTGATCACCATTGTTTCCAGTGAAAAATCACTGATCAACAAAATTACAGATGGAATAACTTGTTCTTATTAATTTGCAAGTAATAAGAACAAGTTATTCCATCTGTAATTGTTTCCTTCCTTAATTCCTGCCTATGCACTACCACTACTTCTTTTCAATGACCCTAAGTCCAGGGGGTGGAGTCAGACCTAATCCATCTCCTCCTACCTGAGCAGAATGGAAACAAAAGTCCAAGGGTTGGAGAAAACTTAGTGTTTTTTAGGCTGAATAAGTTTGTTCTGTGTTGCAGAATATCTCGAAGGTTATGGGTTAGGGCTTGGGGTTATAGGAGTTAGAAGTCATAGGAGTTGGATCATGTCCAGCTCTACCCACTGGACCTTTGGTCCTGCAGCAAGGACCATCTTCTTTTTTCGGCATTTCTGATAGAAATTATAGTATTTTGTAAAAATGTAAATAGTTGGTTTGTCTCTGTTTTATAGACGTGGAAATAGTTAGTTTGTGGTTTCATGACCAAACACTTTTTCTCTAAGAAAATAATTATTCTATTCTATTCTATTCTATGTATCTTCAGAAAACCCTCCTTCCTATAACATGTTTTGATATGCAGATAATCATGATGAATCAGTGGAAATACAAATTAGTCTATGACATCATCTGGTGACTTCTAGTGATTTTTTGAGCATGATTTATGCTACTTTCTCCTGAAAACAGTTGGCACCACTGACTGTTGCTCCATCACCTCTGACCATACATTAATTGGCTAGTGGACCTTTCACAGCAAGGTGGTTGCAAGTGTATCAGCTTCAGTAATGATGTTAACACAGTGTACACTTCCTGGCCACTTTATTAGACACAACCTTGTTGGGTGCCTTCCTGCATTTAACACATTCGTACCATCACCACACACATTGCCATGTCAGTGCTTTGCTGGGAATGGTCTACCACCCACACACTCAATGCTCGTCATTTGATGGATATGGTAAAATGGAGCACATAAATTTGAATAGCGACAGATGGGCTGCAAAGTGAATATATATATATATATATATATATATATATATATATATATATATATGAAGACATCAATGCAGCACAATTACTCTGTTAAACATGAGTGAATTTCCCTGCCTCTTTCTGGGTTTCCAGTGAAAGGGTTTACATGATTATATTATAAATTAAATTGCTTCACCACCTGCAATCTCATTTCCATTTTTAAAATATTTGATGTCATTCCATGCTGGCTGTTTCTATCCCAATCATTGCTTAAAGCTGCCTCATTCACAATACAGCAATCCAAACTATAACTTTTAGATGTATATGTAGGATATGTGTTCCAGAAAGACCCCATCTGGCAACCCAGGGTTCCATGCAAATGGGTCAGTTTGGTAGCACAGATCCAGTCTAGCAGCCTGTTGTTCTTCAACACTTTTTTTCTCTTTTTTTCATTCCCTCAGAGTCACCTTGTCCCCACATCTCATCAATCTCTCTAGGAAGTGCTCCACAAACTCCACCCACTACACTACACTCATGTCTCTTGTTCTTTTTTCCATCCCACTCTCTCCCTTTCCCTCCGTTTCTCCTGCTTGAGTGAACCAACAGCATTTGGGCCATATATCTCTCTTTCTCTCATTCCTTTTTTCATAGCCTGGCATCAGCATCTTTTTCACCCATTCACATTCTACTTATCTTTCTCTGCTGTCTCTTCATCTCTCCCTCTCTCTCTTTTTGTTTGGTTTGAGAGCTGTGCTTGGTACAAAAACTGCATTTCTTCATGTTTTGGAAAAAAAAATAGTAGAAAGAAGAAAGGGAGGGATGCGAAAAAGGAGAAGAGCTCTCAGTGGAAATGTTGCTTTGATGTTGTTCCCTCTTGTGCTCACTATACAGAGAATCAAGTACCGCCTTCTCTCTCTCTCTCTCTCTCTCTCTCTCTCTCTCTGTTTATTTCATGCCATGGTTTTGCCTGTCCCTTCATTAATCCTCTGAGGGTTTTGTTTGCCCACTGTTCATTTTCCATTTAAGGAATCATTCCTCTCTCTGCTAACGCTGGTGTTTGAAAATGAGCTGATTCGGACATACAAAGCTGCTTGCCATCTTAATTCTTCCTGGAAAGCGAGACACTCTATTATGTCTTGAGGACTCAGCAGTAATGAGACTACTTTTATACTGTGGAGCAAAAAGTAAATCAGTAGGCAGTTCTGAAGTTGATACACATGTCATGGAAGACAGATCTGTCAGCATCAAATATTGCACTTTCAATAAAGTCAGCAAGCATGAATTCTTTTTCTGGTTGAATATTTTGGCTTGGGGAAGCTTAAGTGTAGCTGGGTTTTAAGTGAAGATATATATGAGGGGTATTAAAAATTATGTTTTTACATAAATTCCTTGTTTCCAAAGGTAAAAAATTAACATGACTGAATAGTGACAACAGTTACCTTTTAATGCTTAACCATTAGTGATTAGTTCGTGGCTATAAATACAACTCGTCAGTTTGTTATCATGTTTTGTTTCATACTGGTGCTTCATGTTACCATTTTTAACTAGTATCATGGACTCTGAACAGATGACAAATTGGTTTTGAACTTGAAGTGGAGAATACATTCATACCTCTCTATCCAATTATCTTTACACATTTGGTTTTTTCATCACTTTATTAGTCAGACAGAGAAGGCAAATGAAAAAAAACTAAGAAAGTCTGTGAAAACGCTACCTTTTCTCATAGAGCTACCTTCAGCAAAATACAGTATGTTACATAAATGCATGTGGTTGGATGTAACAAGCCATAACAGAATGGGTCATGTTATAAAAATGAGAGTCACTAAACTACTGCCAGTTTTTTATACGTTGATTGGCTCTGCTTTAGTATCTTTCAAGTGCTCAGTTTTAGCTGCTGAAATACTGCGGTCCACCCACTGACAAACACCTGATCTAGACTTTTACTGTAGGTACAACAGAGATTTCACTTTTTATGAGCATACACAATTCACAGTGAAGGACATACAAGCAGAAGACCTCAGCTGGCGGGTTTGTGTGCTTGTATACAGTTCCTAACCAGTGTTTGTAGATAATGTGGTTCAAAGCTCTTTGAAGCTGAGAATTTTGAAGTTGGAAATTTAAATTTGATTATTTCATTTCGAGTGCCACCACCGTTGTAAACAAGTGGCATGACCTCCAAATGTTTTTTTTCATAGCTTTAAATACAAGAAGTCAAATTACAGTTAAAAGCAATTTCAAAGTGACATTGTAGAGGACTGGGCTGAGCTAGCTGTAGCTGTGTTTAACCTTCAGTGGCAGCGCAGGTCATATCAAAGTCTGGTAGGTCTGTGTATATGCATGCCCCTGTCTTATGTATAAATGCTAGTGGAATGACTAAAGAGTCAGCTCGCAAATATTTGCAGTGACTGATTAAGGAGCTCGGGTGAAGCCGTAGACACGTATTGATTCCTTCCTATTTAACTCTTATTTGAAAGGGAGTAGATTGCATTTGGTTGCATTTATCAGCCTGATGTTTGGGGTTATAATGCAGGCGTTGAGTATCCATCACACAATCTGTTCAGGAAGTGTGAAAATGTAAAGCACAGTTGCTTGGTTACTTGTGGGATTTTTCATATTAAACCTCTGTAGGCATAGATGTGAAAAAAAAAAATACTGACCTTTTTTGCCTTTGTGCCTTGTTTTCTAGCCAACAAATATTCTACATATCAGTACACCCTACATCAGAGGTTCTCGACCTTTTTTGACCCCATTTTAACAGCCAAAAATTTATGCCCCACTTCAATTTTTTAAGCCTACTACATTAAAAACTCATTACTGTAAAATAGTGTAGTCCACATCCACACAATTTTAGGCAACTTTCTTTCTCTCTTTTTTAATCAAAATACATTTCATTTATATTGCATGCACATGAAAAACACTCCTTTAAATATATTGTACTCATGGAAATACATCACATCTATTTTTTTATATATTTAACCTATTTTATGCTTTTATGAATTGCTGTTTGTTGAGCCCACAATCACAGGCCTTTCATTCATTCACCGGATCTATGGGAGTGCTGGGTGTTTGTGTGTGTGTGTCATATACATTACTAGCCCAACAAACACTCCATATTACTGTAATTTAGTTACTCCTGTGGATTAAGGATAAGAGGCACTTCGGGATATTAAGTCACAGCCCTTACTTTTGCAGATCCTTACCCTTTGAGCTACCACTGCCCCAGTAAATAAGTTATTTAACATTCCTAAGCCTGTAATCAGTTAATGCTGGTGTATTACAACAAATCAAACATGAATCCTGCAGGGCTGTAACCTTTCTCAAGCTTAGCTTAATCCCACCAGTTTATTCAGTAGCAGTATCTGCTATGGGCATCTTAGGCAATTCACTAGAGTGGCAACATGTGCATTGTGTTCTTTAGGGAAAAAATGACGCCCCCACTACCCTGCCCCATTTAATCAACATGCTTCATCGATTGCCTTCTACCACTCTACTTGTTCTGATTATACGCTGTACAAGAGTGCAATTGATCACCAAAATTATCAAAGGCACTAAAAGCATACGATTCACTACAAGCAATCAGCTGCCACCTCACCACCCCAATGCCTCTTCTCACTTCCAGCTGAATTTACAAAAAGACTGTTTGGTATTACTTTACAACACTGTTTCATCATTAGGCAGTTATGCAGGGACAACGCAGTAATGAAACTACTACTCAGTGAATAGCCATACGTTATCACTTTAATCACTACTATTAGCTACCAAAGAATATTGATTATTTACTCAGCAATTACTTAATGGTTAATTACTCAGTAATTAAGTAATTTGATTATTTTATTAAAATGGCACGCCCTTAATTGTTTTATTCCTCTTATACCATAGTAACACTAACACATCATAGTTTTATCCAATTGTAGTTTGTTTAATGTTGTAGAAGCAAGTTCCTGTTATCACTTATGTTATAACCACTATAAACTGTCATTCTCCTCATTTTTTTTTTGATGAAATTCAGCTGGTCATGTTACCAAGAAACTGCAAATTCCTCCATCCTGTAGACTTTCCCATGTCAGAAAAGCTACAACTTTACCTTTACCTGACACTGGAGACTCCTTCCAAATACAAATTGCCAAATCTCCTTACACATTAACAATTACACAATTTCTAATCAGTTTATGTGGAGCTTCCATCATATAAGTCTGTGTGAATGAGTTGTTACTGCAGAAACAATAACATATTAGAGCGAGCACGTTAATATAAACCTGTGATTTGAATACAGTCAGTATTACTGTCAGATCTGCTGTTAGAGAAAATTTACTAACACTTTCTGACTAACTAGTTTTGAGAATTCAGCAGTGCTGTGGTATAATAGTAGAATAATACACTCGTAAATGGTTTATTCACTGTGTATTCATCTTTATTTATAATGATCTGTATTACTACATGACTGCAGATCTAATAGATCATTAAATAAACATTGCAATAAATAAAAATAAACATTATTTTTAAAAAAATAGTTCAGGGCTATCATGTGTGCTTTGCATGTGTTATGAGAGCACAACAAACTGCAAGAGTGAGAGATCCAAACCCTGTAGCTGTTTTCTTTTATTTCTATTTATTGATTTCGCCATAGTGAAGGCCAGGGATGTCTTTATTTATTGACTTTTTCTTACTTTTGTAATGATAAAATTTTTTTCATTGTTGTATTTGTGATGGTTTCTTTTCAAAACCTTTGAAGCAGGTCGATTGGAATAACATTATGTAGTAGTGCACAGCAATATTTGTGAGAGGATGGATATTATTGGGGGTGGTTTGGGGGTGGGGGGAGATTTTGCCTAGGGTGCCATATAAGTCAGGGTTGCTGCAGAGTGCTTATTTATTACACTTCTATCTCAGGAGTGACATCAGACACCTAAAACCAAGGTTAGGCCTTTAGGTCCATGTTGTAAGTTTTCGATTTTTTTTTTTTTTTTTCCCTGGAACACATTCTGTTTTTGGTTATCAGACACTGTCTCTGCCCACCTGTTCTCCTACACTGTGCCTGACTGTACATGTGTGTGTGTGTGTGTGTGTGTGTGTGTGTGTGTGTGTGTGAGTGAGAGAGAGAGAGAGAGAGAGAGAGAGAGACAGAAAGAGAGAGACATGCCTCTCGAGCTATTTTCTGAGTTTCATAAACATCTCACCTTGAATTGCAAAGCAGCTTTTTTTCTGCAGGAAAAACACAAGATGCTGGAATCTTTCTGCTGCTTCTGAAGTCTTCATGTTCAATTAAAACTGTTCTATTTATTCATTTGTAACATATTAATAATTTCATATTATTAGTATGAATAATTAATAATGTGTAACATAGGTTCAGACTATAATATAAGCTCCTCTTTCTTTCTGTCAGATCTGTGATAAGGAGTGGCATTACTATGTCATTAATGTCGAGTTTCCTGTGGTGACGCTGTATGTGGATGGCGTGACCTATGACCCCTATCTTGTGACGGACGACTGGCCGATCCACTCGTCTCAGATCGACGTACAGCTCACCGTCGGAGCCTGCTGGCAAGGTCAGTGGGTGGAGTCGTGGCTGAAATATAAATGTGAAGTATAAACGTGGGTAAAATGGTGAGGCATGGATTAAATTGTTCATATTGGGATTTTAAGAACTGTTGACCTGTTTTTTTGGGTCAGTATGCCTGTTAAAGAGGTGTCCGTCTGATTCAGTCAGCACACTGAAATTGGTAAAAGGTGTCTTTCTGGTATTTTGAGAAATTGCTGTAGCAAGGTTAAATGCTCTTTGCAGTCAATGTGTATCAGGTTTATCCTGACAGATACTGTGTTACTGCATACTATATTATCTAATGGATCCAATTTTTAATATTCATGCATGACCAGATTGAGGCAATTTTTGACTTCATGGTCAATGTAGCTTGAATTTTTCAAGTGTTAGAGGTGATTCAGGAGATTGCGGAAGCCTAGGTCTAGCTACACTTATGCCTTTCCCCCTTCTTCTTCCCCCTTTCCCTCCCTCCCTCCCTCCCTCCCGCCTGCGTCTCTACTGGAGTCTCCAAATAATTAAGCATTTAATTCATTTTAAAAATATTAACTTGTACTTTTATTGAGTGTGTTTTTCTTCATTCTTGAATGATCTTTCTCCATCATTATTAAAAGATAATTGCATTGAGACTAACGAACTTGAGTGTTGAAGACGTGCTTGAGGAACTGTGGAAGTTCAGGAGTTTAATAAAGTTATGTTCAAATTTTGTGAGTGAAAAATGAATTCTGTTTTTTTTCAGTGTTTCCAGGGGCATAGTGATAGGGTTAAAGTAATTAGCCCATTTCCGTTTCAAATCTGAATACAGATACAAATAGTTTATTAGGCATCAAAACTAACGAGCCATTTAGTATATCTGCTTGCACAAAGTTACCACGCATAAGTCAAATGCATCCCCAACTTATTAAACAATTTTTACAACCCATAGACTCAAAAGACTCAAAAAATTAGCACCTTTCCTAATTTCAAATTTATTCTCATCCTGTATATACTGATAAAATCTGGTTCAACAAGACAATTTGGGCATCTGCTTGCAAAATAATTAATTACTTCAAGACAGCCTTGATGATCCTGTAGCTGTATGTTTCAGGTTTTAAATATAAGTCTCAGTACTAAATGTTCATTCTTTTAGTGATGATCCTTGACCTCAAAGTTGCCTCAGTGTATATACCACATGAAAAAAGAGACAATTCATTGTATGAAAATGTGTAGGAAGTTGGATCAGGGAAAGAAGCACAGGAATTACACTAAAGCTGAACAAACTAAATAAGAAATTTCTGCAACGTAAACAAGAAACAAATTAAAATAATGACATATACAGGATTACAGTCAGAAGCAAAGGGAAAATTAAGTAGACAAACTGATTTCTGATATACAGGAAAAAACAATCATGGCAAAAAAAAATTAATAACTCATTACCCATATTACACACATTCCGACGAGCTGACGATTCAAAATTATATTCAAAAGCAGTTTATCCCTAAAGGGCAATCCATTTTAAGGCATGTTGCAGCACAAATCAAAGCGGAGTAGCACAGTAATAATGAAAGACAGTAAAATAGAGCCAGCAATTACTTGCAACTAATACTAGCTGCTTGCAGAGTAGTGCTACCAGCAGCTTTATAAATAATTTGTTATAAATTTGTGCCACTTGCAGTAAGGTGGCACGTCAGCGCCGGAATCAGCATCCAACTTCAACACCCACAGCCTATAAACATGGCTGCCACGGACTCCAACTCCCAACTCACATGCTGCGTCCCAATTCACCTACTCATACTATGCACTAAGAGTATGTAGTCTTTTTGTGAAGAAAAAGTACATACTTTTGAGTGTGTAGCAAAAGAGTATGCAAATACCAGGACATACTAACATGTCATGTGATGGAAGAGAATGTTGTTGCCTAGTTACGCAAACTGCCACTGTCAACAAACTCCTCGTTGCATTTCAGCTTTTCTTCATTCATTATTCTTTATATAATTTATACTACATAATTTAATTTTGCGATTCCCTTGACTTATTTTTCCACATTTCATTTCACCTCTCTAAAATGCATCAAAAAAAAGGTAAAAATTGAAAAGGGAGTCGTTTGCAAAGGGCCATTTTATTAGGTGCTGGGTCTCTTCATCTGACCTTAAAAGATAAACATGGTACTCTAGTTACACAACATCCAATCATTAATCTTCCGTGACGATAAAAAACTTTGGTTAGTGCTTAACATTTAAATTCTTAAACTTAAATTCTGAAGATGCATCGACGACGTTACACTCATCCGCCATGTTTGCAGGTTGAATTCGGCAAAGCAAACCGTCACAAATCTCCTCCTCCCTCACACAAGGGTTTGTGGGCGATATTAGCTGGAAAAGTGTCCACAGAGCCACACTTCGAAAATCTACCAGAAATAGTAGACCATCGAGGTACCTTTGGGATACCCATTTCAACACACTATGATTTGGGACACACTAATTCTAATCTCGGACACTATTTAGGACGGACAGTAGGCAAATTGGGACGCAGCAACACTCTCATTGTGACATTCCCACCCTCCTGATTACTGATCATGCATTCCTGGACACCTTTCACCACTACAGTATATAATGACTCTCAGTGCATTCACCCAACATGAAGTATACAAACGGTGTTTTGTACCACTCATTATTGCGCAATTCATTGTGTCTATCCCAGCTTATGCTGTTTGTACATCGCCGGACCATTGCCTGTTATTTGACCTCGTTTTTTGTCTCACAATTTGGATTTTTCTGCAAGCTTTATAAATAAAGCTGTTGTTCACCTGCATTTGCGTCCGCATCTGCCCCCGACATAAGAATCCTTCTTCTGTCGGTTGGTGAAGGACTAGAGCAGGAGAAATGGCTGGAAATGAAAAATTGATTTTTGACCAAAATATAATTATACTTCATCAAAATTATAAGGAAATTGATTTACTTTTAAATGTTGGTTTGGCTGTCTTCCTGCAAGGATCACATTTGGTAATGATTTCTAATCATATTAGAAAAAAGCTTTCTTAAACCTTGCTAGCTAATTGTGCAAATGCCACAATTTAATCAAGTCATTGGCTTAGCTATGCATATGCAAAAGAGACATGTTTTCCAGTTGAGGAAAGTCTGTAGTGTTCAGAACTATATAAAGTAGAAGGTCCACATGTCAGGCTTTAAAAAGGAAAAATGGCTGCCAGTGACATTTCACATTTGGTATTAGCCAATATTTGTGCTGAGTGCTATGCGTGGATTGCATTATTTCAAACTGTAAATTGCTTTGGATAAAATTGTCTGCCAAAAAAAATATAAATGTTAAACCCTTAGTCACACTTCCTGTTCATAGAGTTTTGTTTTTCTGCTCCAGAACAGTTCTCATTAATCCTGCAAAAACTGTATGTGCGTGTGGTTACAGATGAGTCTAATATGTGTTTGTTCTGCAGTGATGGTGCTCCTTTGTCGTGTGGATTGTAGAGAGGTGGCCCAAGGAGAAGATTATGGACCACTAATAAAGAAATGAGTGTAGAGACTAAAGCAGAACTAAGCCTCTTTAAATGGCCTTTGATGTTGCACACACACTCTTGCTCAGGCTTCTCATCTCTTTGTGTTGAAGAGAAAATGAGTGTGTGTTTCACTGAGAGGGAATGAGAGTAGAGGAGCAAGTGAGTGGAGAAGGAATAAACCAATAAAACTTCTCTCCAAAGCTGATTTGGAGGGTGAGGGAAACTTTCACCGTGACGAACGTGATGAAATCAGAGCTGCACGCTTTTGTGAAGGCGCCGTAATCACTGGTGCTGCTTCCCCTGTACTGCAGTGTGTGCGCACACACACCCACACACACACCCACAATATAGGCTTGGACATCCACACTTACACATGCATAGTCATTGCAGAGACCAAGATGCACACACACTCACACACACACACACACACACACACACACACATATATATATATATATATATATATATACATACCTAATAGCTTATTATCTTTCATGGAGCTCTGATTGCTTAAGGGTCCTGACTTCCACCTACACACAATCACACAGTCCTCATCAGCTCCATTACTTTTGATTTTATCTGATTTGCGTGTCACTCACTGTTTCCTGCATGAGTAGAAATGTGTGCATTGTGTGTTAACCTTTTAATGTAATAAAAAAGAAGTGGTTGAAATATATTTAATTATATTACATATATATGTAACTATATATGTAACTAAAATGAAACAAATGTCTTTACTGCCGTCCCTCAGGCAAGATGTGTCGGCTGCTTGCTTCTTTACTTTTGCTCTGGAGCAGCAAGGATAATGTAGCTAACATTAATATAAGTCTAGCTCACCCAAAAACTTTAAACCACATCTAGTTCTCCGTAATTTTACTAAGACTAGGACAAAGCATGACTTAGTGTAATCTATAAACATAAACGAAGCTTCACCGTGTAACATTTATAGGGAAGCCATCTTGGACAAATAAAATAAATTTTTTAATGAAATCTTCATAATTTGGTATTATTACATGCAATATGCTCTAGTCTTGTGCCAACTATTGGGCTACTTGGTGGCCAGGTTTACACTAGTGACCTTTTACAATAGATCCCACTTCACAAAGTTTGAAGGTGAAATTGTACCAAAAATTGTGCAGATTTTACAAAATTGGTTCCTTTTATGGATATATGGGGAAAAAATTCAATAGGTATTTATGGATGAAAAATTAGGAGGTAAAATTGCTGTTAAAGAGGACATTGTGTAAAACTATTCATGAAATTGTATATTGTATAATTCTTGATTATTATCTTTTTTTTCTGTGTGAAGCATCTAGACATTGTTTATTATATTAAATGGGCAGCAACATCTGAACATAACAATGAGCAGAAATATGATAAAACACTGCTCATTGTTCAGAAACCAGCTAAACTTATTAATCAGTCCAACCTGATCATTTGTTTGTCATGGCCTAATATTTTATTTTATTTTATTAACACCCTAGTCCAACCTCCAAAGGCCTCTTGACTGGTTCATCATTTACAATTTCAGCTTACATTGCATTTAAAGGAAGTATAGAGTTAACTGAAATACACACTTTCCCATCCAACTGACATCTATGAAGTGAAAGAAGGAATATTGGAGAAAAGATAGATAGATAGATAGATAGATAGATAGATAGATAAAAATGTGGGCCTATTAGTCTTGTAGTGTCATAAATGTAATGTCTTCTTACATACATTAAAACTTTATAGATGGGTGTAGTTGTGTGTGCGTGTATTCATCTGTGGGATTTTATTTTTTTTTTGGCCTAATGGCCTAATATTCTAATGAGCATGCTTGATTGACATGTTTTCAAGATTCCCAGCCTGCTATGCAACTCAAGAGTGAAACCCAAGCAGGAAATCGTGAATCCTACATGCACAGGCACACCAAATTAAAGACTTAGCACAGTAGACTACCGTCTTCAGGTTAGCTTTTGCTTGTGTGGTCATTCAGAACCAAAGAAACTTTAAAATATAGTTTTAATAAGAGCTGTGTTGGAAGAATACTGTGATCAGCCTTGTGATCTCTGCACACTTTATATTGAAAAGGGAAATTTTGGAAAGATGTATTTGAAAGCCACCATTTTTACTTACTTTGTGCTGCATTTTTTTTCAAGACCAACGTTAACTTAATTAAAAATCAATCACGGGCTGCCTGGGGCTAAAAGCATATTTAGATAGTATTAATAGGCATAACGTTAAATGCTCTGTGTGCACGTGTGTGTATGTGTGTGTGTGTGTGTGTGTGTGTGTGTGTGTGTAGGAGGCGAGGTATCTAAAGCCAGGTTCACACAGTATTTCCGTGGGAGTCTGTCAGGTCTGACGGTGAGGCCGGGAAAGATTGAGAGTCAGAAGGTGATTTCCTGCCTGCAGGCCTGCAAAGAGGGACTAGACATCACTTCTCTGGAGAGCATGGACAAGGGCTTAAAGGTAGCACACACACACAGACACACACATTAACACATGCACACATATGTAGAAACATGCAGCAAGGACAAATGAAAGATATAATACATATGCAAAAAAGAATACAAAAAATGGAGTGACAGATGGAGGGGAAAGAAGGTGAATTAAGAGACTGTTTTTTGCCTAATGTTATGAAAGTCGTGCTAGTACAGACATTATCCTTTAGTTTTCTTTTCATGCCAAAAGCAGGAGGTTAAAATTCATGACTCGTAACCTGTCAGCTACATATTGTTTAGTCCACAGCGCTGTTGAATTCTCAATTGGTCAGAAGGTGTTGATTAATTTTCTATAACAATATCTCTGACAGTACTGCAGCTGTAACTCAAATCACAGGTTTATATTAATGCACTAGTTCAAATATGTTAGCGTTTCTATAGTAACAACTTACACAGGGACTCGTATGGCAGGGGCTCCACACAAACGGATTAAGAAACAGCTAATTGTTGATATAGTGGGATTTCTTTTATGAAATCCTAGGTGAAGTTTCTGAGAGTCTACAGAACAGAGGGCTTTGCTGATTCTCAGTAACATGACAAGATGCAGATTATAGAGACTAGTGAGGGAATGACTGTTTATAGCTGTTATAGCGTAAGTGATAAAAGGATCTAGCACATGTATTAAACATAACTAATAATGTATTAAAAGTACCGTGCATGTTTCTGTAATTATTTTTAAAAAAATCAATTGTTGGCAAATTGGTGTGGTATAAAAAATGCAGGACAACTAGTTAGCTCTATAGCTGCTGAATACAAAAGGCAGATTTTTTTTTTTTTTTTGATGTTTTTGAAAGAACAGATTGCCAGGCTGTTTCGGGTTATAGGTCATGCCTCCATTACGCAGATAGGAGACTGGTCTTGTATTGCTGGAAATACTGCCTGGGAATGTTGCCAAGATGGCTGCTGAGTGGACAGAGTTTACTAAAAGGACTTTGTAACAACCTTCAGAGAACAGCTTTCTTTTCAAGATAAAAAAAAAATTAATCTCTCTTAAATTTTGTATTCCATACATCAGTCATGTCAGTCATTCAAGAATAATAAACATATAATCATATTCAGGACCAAATCTCACTCTGATAATCGGGAGGTTGTCGGGTCAAATCCCAGAACTGCCAGAGAGCTGCTGTTGGGCCTGTGAGCCAGACACTCAACTGCTCAGCTGTGTGTCTCAAATGTAAAATTTGGATGAAAGCATCTGCCAGATGAATAAATGTAAATGTAAATGTTCTGCAGGCACCATTTTTCATTTTCTCTCTGTGGATGCTGTTCTTTTGTTCTTTAATATTCAGTGGCTTAAGAAAAGATTTTAGAAACATAAAGGATTTCAGAGGGAGAGGGAGACAAAGGGGAGGGAGGGAGAGAGAGAGAGAGGGAGAGTGCAGTAAGAAAGCCTAAAGCTTTAGGCCCGTATGTCTTTTTCCTCTCCATGCATCCATCTTTCTCTCTCTCTCTCTCTCTCTCTCTCTCTCTCTCTCTCTCTCCCTGGTCTGTTCATCTGTTTTAAGCTGTTTTCCTCTTCATTCTTTTGTTGAATTTTGGCACAGCCTCACATAATGTTTATTATACATGCACACTCACTCTCAAACACACACACACACACATTCATACTCCTTCGTAAACATTTTCACTGTCTTTTCCACAGTCTCACACTGTAATAGACACTCATACACACACAGTCTTCACTCTGTAACTGACACTTTTATACACTTACTAGGAGGAAATCCTGCTCTTTCTCTAAACGCTGTGTGTTCTCATGTTTCTGTCAGTTCCACTTTAACCCGGCACAGTCGGTGCTGGTGATAGAGGGTGAAGATCTGGAGCAGGTCAACGCAGCGCTGAGGAAAGTCTCCTACATCAACTCGCGCCAGTTCCCCACGGCCGGAGCGCGCCGCATCCACATCTCCACCACAGTACAGTACGATCGATACGCTATCACCACACTATCACCATACTATCACCACACATTTCATATCCTCAGTTAATTCAATACCCAGGACCCATCATCACGCCCAGACTACATCCCACTTTCACAGCATCAGTCTAATAAGTGTTCAAATTCAGTGTGGGTTTAAGTATATAAACTCATCATAAACCTCTCAAAATGCCCATACTTCCTTAGAAATCAATGTCAAACATGTTCATATTCTTAATAATCCTTTGTAGTCTGATCAAAAGTTCAAAATGACTCAACATATCATGACTTTAGTATTATAAGGTTCTATTTGGGTTAAGAATGAATGTGATACATAACCTTATAATAATGTGGTAACAATATTTTATTCAAGACTCAATTTTTACTTTTATTAACTTAAAACCTCAGCTATTAAAACCTCACTAAAAACATAAACCTAAAAAATAAACACCAAATCACTTGGATCATTAACACCTTTGTAATGTACATAAATAGTTTAATAAAATAGGAGCTGAGTTTTTTCTTTTTGTCTTATTAACTTAAAGAGAGAGGAAAAAGAGAGAGGCTGGTGAGGGAACTACTGTTTATAGCTGCTATAATGTAAATGATAACATGAACTAGTTTTGCGGATGTTTCACAACACTAAATATCCATGTGGAGGTTGTGTGATACGGCCTGATTAATTAATTAATTAATGACGTTGCACTTTGTAACTGTTTATATTTACATACATTGAATGCTTTGGAAGGTGGGCAAGACAAGATAGTTTCTGTTTTTGCTTACATTAGAAACAGTCCCTCCCTCACCAGCCTCTCCTCTATTCTCTTAATGAGAGTTAATGAGAGAAATACTACAGCTTCTCATTTTACCAACACACCGGAAAGCATAAAAAAACTCTGTCCTGAAGACTTTCCTATGCCGGGAAAATTTACAAAGCACCGTAACTGAGACAAAGTGCCCAAGACTCCTTCCATTAATGCTAAATAAATGTCTCCTAACAAAAAAACCTCAGCACATCAATGATTATACTGTACATTTTTCTTTCTAAACAAGAGCATGTTTTTTTAATCTGTTTATTATTAGTTGTAGATTCTGCGGTGAGCCCAACATACAAGTCCCTGTGTATAAGCTGTTACTATAGAAACAATAGCATAATGAACAAGCCCATTAATGTAAACCTGTTGTTTATGTTACAGCCAGACCTATTGTCTGAGCTGTGCTGCTGTATAAATTTAATCTGCACCTTCTGACCAATCAGATTTGAGAATTCAGCTGTACTATGGTATAAAAACAGATAAAGTATGACATGTTCTTTCATTAATAAAACAATTTTACTTCAGAATGGTATTGGTATTAAAAAAATACTCAACTAACAATCATAATCAAATAATCGTTTAATTATTTTCCTAAACAGCATGCCCCCATTCCTTACTTATAATTATAGAACATTGATTCTGTACCACTGAATGATAGTGTACATGTATATGATCATTATAAATCAAACTGCACTGCATTATTAAGAAGTCATTATCTGAAACCAATCATCCATCTCTCCTCATTCCTGTAATCAGTATTATCTCTTTCTCTTTTTCATTATGAATGTGAAATGATAAACCTTTAGTGAGTTCCTAAGCTGGTAATAATACATTATTTCAAAACAGCTCTACTATTCAGAGTATAAAATATTTCATCTGTGATATTTTTGGGTCTGTTTTCTGCTCTGATTCTGAAATTTTCATTCCTTTTCTCCTTTTCTGTCTTCTTCTTTTCTGTTTTAATCCTCCTTCTGTCCCAAAGCGGTTTTAGCTGCTTACTTACTGATGTGTGCGTGTGTGTGTGTGTTCAAGCGCGACTATTACCACTGTTGGACTGCCGTACCCCAAGGGACCATGTGAATATGCATGACAGAAAATGAATATTCATGAGGCTTGGGGGAGGACAGCACGTCTCCTGTGGGGTGTGCCGTGAAGCCGTGGGTGGAGTCCCTTCAGCAAAAAACAGTGGGAAATTAGCATTGAGGACAAGCGCACATATACACGCTCACACACACACACACACACACATGCACAGCATCCTCCACATAGGCAGCAGGGACCGGGGATAAAGCGTGACGGGTTGTTGAGTAAGAAAATATATTCTGTTCTTTTACACTACATTTGTGTGATAAAGGAGACAGGCTCGCCCTCGGGTCATGCAGCTGTGCAGCTGGAAGTGGTAGATGAATTTCCCTGTTGTTTCTGACCTTAAAACAAAAAAGGCCTGTTTTACTGATCTTGGAGCGTTCACAAACTTTGTGTGTACAAAACAGAAAGTTTACAATGTAGTGAATTGCGCTAAGGTTTCATCATTGGTTGTCTATCCAGCAGGCAAAAAATGGAGCAGTGCACATTTTTCCTGTTCTTACTCTATATTCAGAGGAGTAAGGGTTTGATAATAACATGATGACTTTAATCAGGTGTGTTAGAGCAGGGAAAGCATAAAATGAGGCTGAATAACACTAGATTACATATCATTTTCCTCCATTCACATCCACTCAGTGTACAATTTATACTTTCTGTAGATGGCCCCTTGCGTCCAGCTGCTTCTGAATCATCCACCGTAAATATTGCTGTAATCCTCATCATCAGGGTTTCACCTGTGAATAATGTACAGAATATAAAACCCAGTAATTTACATGTAACTGCATGGTCATTCCACTAACGTTCTGTCATTGAGTCACAAATATAAAAATGTGGGTATGGTACAGGGCAAGTCCATATATGGAGTCTTTACAAGAAAATATTTAAGTCAGAAGCAGGACATTTTTTGACATTCATAACAATATCTTGGAGATGCATTATTTTTTCACGTAAGTAACAAACTAATCTGAGCAAACTTTTAAGTCACATTTATTTAAAAAGATTAAATAATTAATTGGATTTTCCCCTAGTTTTCTCCCTAATTTGATCACCTGCCAATTCCCACCAACCAGGCAGCTTTCCCCTATCATATGACAGCTACCAACCACGGAGAGTGAAGGCTAACATGTGCTTCCTCTGAGACACGTGAAGCTAGCCATCTGCATCTTTTCAAACTGCTGCATCACAGCGACACACTCAGAGGAAAGCGCTGTCTGCCCTCTTCTGCATACTTGAACTCACCAATGCCCAGCGATTAACAGGGAAGTGGGAGATTATGCCATCCCTCCCACCCAGAGAGTAGTACCCAGAGGCCAATTTTGCTGACTAGACTCCTGGTCAGGAATGGCTTTGACATTGTCAGGATTCAAACTCATGATATCCTGATGATAAAGCATGTATCTACTGTATCTTTATATCTGTTTAGTTCTCCATATACCCATATCTGTATCTCTATTCACAGTTAAACCCAAAGTGGGTGTGGCCTAAACCAGATGGGGGTTTTCTTTCCTTCTTTCTTTCTTTCTTTCTTTCTTTTTTTTCTTTCTTTCTTTCTTTAATTGTTTATGAATTTATTTTATTAATTATGATCCTACTATGCCACCAGAAACACTGGAAAAACACCCAGAGATAGCAATGCCATCACCATCAGCTTAGTGTGTGAATTCTAGCTCTGACAGTTCCTCAGCCTCAGCTACATCATATGTGTTCATAATTCATCTCAGGTCTAACATAATTTGTTGTGAGAATTTTTTTTTAATTCTGCTCGCTCAGTTATAATTTTTGTTAGTACCTGTCTGCACTATTTTCTAGTGAATTTAGTTGGTTCTATTTCCAAAAATCTAAACAAATTTGTAGCCTAAATTAAAGCACCGTGACCCTGAACTGCTGCATGGTCACATTCATGAATTTTGCCTTTGTTAATCCCATGAGTTTCATATACACTATATGGCAAAAAAGGATGAGAGCTGCATTCTTCTGAGTAAGGCATTTCACTAAGTTTTTTTTTTAACAGTGGTTGTGGGGATTTGCCCATTCAGCAACAAGAGAACAATAGGTCAGGCGCTAATGTGCAGCGAGGAAGCAAGGAAGCAAGGAGGCCTGGCATGAAACTGGTGTTTCAATTCATCCCAAAGGTGTTCAGTGGGGTTGAGGTCAGGGCTCTGTGCAGGCCACTCAATTTTTTCCACACCAACCTTGACAAGCCATGTCTTCATGGACCTCAGTTTGTGCACAGGGACATTGACGTGCTGGATCAGGTTTGGACCTCTTAGTTCTAGTGAAAAGAAATCTTAATCCTACAAAGACATTCTATACAATTATGTATTTCAGTTTGGAGGAGACCCTCATATGAATGTATGAATGCTATGGTCAGGTGTCCACATACTTTTGGCCATATAGTGTATGACCTAGCATGCTCATGCTTGCATGAAATTAAAAATCTCCTGACAAAAAAAAAAAAAAAAAAAACAAAGGAAAAAACAGAACAGTACACCTCTTATTCATAGCTGTATTTCTCTGTTGAGAACACATTATCTGTTCATTCTGAATTCATATTCAGGTACATCACTAATAAAAATTACTTTTGAGCGCCAGGTGCCTACTCAGAAACATTGTCCCACTCAAAGACAAGGCCACTGGTCTACAGTCATCAGCCACCACCAGAGAAAAACCCCTATAATGTGCTTGGTGGGAAAACATTTGAAGTTTCCTTGCTTTCCTGAATTTGACTGAATGTGCTGTGTTAGAGTGCGAGTCGTTTAGGACGGAGATTTGATTATTTGGCACTAGAAGCTGATTATGCAGTACATCAGAGCTATGATGAATTATTGATGAATGGCGAGCCTTTTATCCAGCCTTGTTCTTACCAGTGTTCTTACCACTGTTATTATAATTTTTAAATGGTTTGTAATTGTTTAGTTTCCATTTGAAATTCACTTTCTGCTTATTAAAGATATCTTTATGCTCATATAGTTTAGATTCAGTTTTAGTAATTGTAGCTAGGACACACTGTGTAACATCATTGTATTGGGTCAGACATTTAGGGTCTCATTAAAGCATCAGAGTGAATGTAGATGACTGTGAAAATTTTATATTGCTTAAACAAATATGTTTCTGTGACAGAAATGTGCAGTTTTGCAAACTGTAACAAATATGACATTTATCAATAATAATGTTATGTGTGACTTTCTTTTTTTTTTAGAACAGTCAGAACGATATAAGTGAATATTTCAAGGACATTAACAAAATCTTTAGTGAAAAACAAACAAACAAACAAATAAATAACAGCAGGACACAGCTCAGTGTGTTATTAATAGAAACCAGGCAGTTTTCATTTGTTTTATGTCAAGCAAAGTTTTAACCCTGGTACTCACACTTGATTCATTCATTCATTCATTCATTCATTCATGTTCAGTAAGCACTTTATCCTGGTCAGGGTTGCAGTAGATCCATAGTCTACCCTGTGAACACTGGGAGTGAGGTGAGAATACACTCTGGTTGGGATGCTAGTCCATCGCAGTGCACCATACACACACATCCACACCTAGGAGCAATTTCATGTAGCCAGTCTACCTCCTTGTATGGTTTTGGAAGATGGGAGAAAACCAGAGAGCCCAAAGGAAACCCACAGGGAGAACTTATACAAGTCCACACAGACAGTAACCTGAGCTCAGGATCAAACCAGGGACCCTGGAGCTGTGAGGTAGCAACACTACTGACTGCACCACCGTGTATTTCAGGTGTTGGTCTTGTGCCATGAAAATATCACCAGACAGTCCAAGTCTCTTTCAATTCAGTCATGTTTATTTCAAATCTGTTACATTTCTTATGACCATCCATAGACTTAAAAAGTAGGATGAAATGTAGTGCCTTTACCAAGACACTTAGATTTCACACATTCTTTCAAGTGGTTAAATAGTGCATGTGAAGATATTAATACTCACACACACACACACACACACACAATTAGATCAGTTAAAAAAGTTTGTCTTCCTTTTGTAAGATAATATAAATATTATCTAATATGTCCATGCTTATTCCTGACTCCATCTGCTTTCATATCTTCTGGGCAGCATTAGTTTACTGTTTCTAGCTTTGCTGGATTAATTGGTCAATGTTTGCCATTTCTTCATGAAATATTAGGTCTAACACGGTCATGTGTCATATGCTGCCTTCTTCAAATCAAGTCTAGAGACTGAGAGTGTCACAGCAAGACCTTTGTTTTCCACAAAATCTTCTGTTGATATTAGATTTGAAATCTTGTCATTTCTCCTGTAATGTATTTGAAATTGTGTTTTAGTAGTTAAATAAATCCATTGGGGGTGCTAGGGGTGTTTTAGTAGTTAAATAAATCCATTGGGGGTGCTGGGGGTGTAACTGAAAATGAAGGCATTATTCAGAATGAACAGATAAGATCTTCCAAACAGATATAAACGCAGATATGAATATTAGGTGCATTTTTTTTCCTTGTTTAAACAAAGTTTGCCAGAAAGGTTCACATGGCATAAAAATGTGCATCAGGTAACATGAGGGGGAGGATTTTATTTTCATGAGCAGTCAGATATGAAGCTCCCAGGCCAAGGAAAGACCACATTCATTAACTTGAATGATGCGTTGATAGCAATCGTTCATTCATCCTTAGTAAATGCCTGGTCAGGGTCACTGTGACTTAAAATAGGCTCCTAGTTTGTTTATATTTTGTGATATAGAACTAACTAAATTTGTTAGAAAATATTGTGGGCAGATACTAAACAAAAATAATAACTGCTTGCAAGATTTAAAAAAAAAAAAAAAAATTCTGCAGATATCTCTGTTTCCAAAAAAAGGGGGGGAAAAAACCTTCTGGTTTAAGCCACGCCCACTTCAGGTTTAAATCTGAATACAGATACAGATAAGAATATTCAAAGCACTAAACAGATACAGATACAGGCATTTTGTTACACTCCTAGAAGGTGCAAACTTTTAATCAACTAAACATTGGACAAGATAAACACTCATACACAAGAATGTGTGCCATTACACAGTACACACTAGCTGCACTCAACAAGATAACATCAGGATAAATCAGACGCTAATTTTGTTTGAAGCTGAGCAGATGGACTGCTCATTACATGTGATTGTAAACCATATAAGTAGCAGCAGATGAAAGATGAATATAATACAAAAAGTACAAATATAACATCTGGAAATGAGTTTTTAGTGAATCAGAAGGTTGTGCTGGCGCTGGATTATCAACCATGTATGATGAACAGAACTTTAAAGCATTTGGTATGGAAATTATTTGTTGAACATCAAAGACTCATTTTGAGTCAGTAAATAGAATCATCTAAAACAAAATGTCCTTGCCGTAACTCACTTGGATTTGATGCCACATCATTAGGCAATGCTGGAATATTATTTTTCAGTCATGCCTTTGCATATTGTGTTGTAACTAGAGAATTGTGTAAATGAAGGTTTTGGCCAGAAGGTTCTCTTGCAGTACAAGCGATAGGAGATGGTTGTGACAGTGGTGCCCTTTCCTGCTCCATAATTACACACTTTTATAGAGTATCTTATTCACGAGGGTTGCATATCTGGAAAAACAAATAAACAGAGGTGTTAATTAAGGCTTGTGAACATAATTAAATGTGGTTTAGAGTAATGCTTAATAAGTGTAATTACTGTGAGCAGAGCACTAATTAATTCTGAGAAAGAGGCTGAGATGGATCGAGAGATTATGTTCTGTTCTGAGTACAGCAAAATGCTGGCGCAGTGTGTTTGTGTGACAGATGTGTCTTTTTCCATTTCCACCGCATTAACTCCCTGAACAAATCACTGTCGCAACAGTTTGTTTCCCTTGTATGTGCATGTGTCAGTTTGTGCAACCTGTTTTACATGCCTTACTGATTTTGATTGGACCCATAACTTTCCCGGGGTGTCTAGCAGTGTGTGTTTACTGCGAGCAAGTAATTGCAGTGGGTTTGTGTGTGTGCATGTTTTTGCATCTTGAAAGGGACCAAATGTCCCCACAAGTATAGGAAAATCTTGAGAATTTTGACCTTGGGTCTCCACGAGGAAAGCTGCTTTTGTTTCAATATTTTCTTTGGGTTACTGAGATTAGGGATAGGATTAGATTTGGGTGTTGTATAACATTAATTAATGCATTAATAATTATATCAGTAGAAGGTCATATGGATAGTAAAACAAACGTGTGTATGTGTGTAGGTGTTTCGGAGAGGACGTGTGCATCTCTGTTCCTGATATCGACGCAGTCGTCATGGTAATGCAACCAAGTGAACCACGAATCACAATAACAGGAGCAGAGCATCTCAGCATCCCCGCCTCTGACCTTGTCCTCGGCCTGTCATTGTTCAGGGATTTGCATATCAGCAGCACCGTCATGAAGAGCGACCAAACCTCACACAACACAGGTACTAATCAAAACCATATCAAAAGCAAAGACCGAAGTGTCTGAAGATTGCTTTTTTAGTTTTGCACTGGTGCTATAAGGCTAATATTTCTAACATCTGTTTCCATGTTTCTGTCCATACCTATAGTAGCCAATCCACCATGTTTTTTCTGGAGATGAAAGAAAACTGAGCAAGGAAAACAGCCCTGAGTTGTTTTTTAAGCTCACCAACCTTCAGTGAAGCTCAGCAAAATCTCATAATCACACAAGAGTTATTGCACATTTCTCTAAACAATACAGTGTATATTGTACAAATAAGGAGTCTAAATCCTCATTAAAACCAAAATATACTGTGCTTTTTAAATTATTTAGGAAGTAATAAAGTTCGTAACACATCTCCTGACCAAATACTTTCATTTATTCATTCATACTTCACCTTCAGAAATCGTTTTATCCTGGTCAGGGTCATGGCAGATCCCGAGGAATTACACACTTCACCATCGATTCTCAAACACCACAAAGACCTTAATCTTCAATAATGTTTATCGTCATCTAGAAACGGGGGGAAAAATCATGAAAAGATACATAACCTGCCTTGAGATTCAGTTACAGCTTTTAGGGTCATTATAATTACGTAAGTCAGAATACAGAACACAGAGCTGAGCTGTTGAGGGTCAAGGTTTTTGCTCAAGGGACCAAGATTGAATCAGAATCCATTTTATTGGCAAGTCATGCCTGATCACACAAGGAATGTGGCTCCAGTTTACAGTAGCTCTCACAGCCATACACACGGCACATAAATTAACTATGTAAACAGTAAACAAGAAACCATGGCAACAACAATAAATAGGTAGCAATGAAGTAATTCCTTCTAATGTACAAAGATTACAATTAGATTATATTAGTTTATATATATATATATATATATATATATACATATATGTTTTGCTGAAATTTTTCTGTGGTATGCTTATTGAATCTAGTTAAATGATGTTAATTATATACTTTACTTATACGTTAATGAACTCAAAACATTCTCCCTTTACCTTGACTTAAATCGAAGGCAGTGCATCAGTATATCTTTCAAGCATGAAAATCTACAGGAGACGAGAGACTAGCATAAGGCAAGGAAAAGAGGGTGGGGCATCCAGGGTGTCAGTCAATATTAGAGAGTTCAAAACATCTGCGCAAATGTCAATCATTCTAGATTCACAAGTCGATTGGCTCATTTGTCATATTAATGTGGAGGGAGTGGTCGAGCTTGGGGAAAGAAGGCTACCTGTTACACATTTTCGAGTGATAACTAGTAGCAGCGAATGCTGATGTTAAAATGTGGAGTTCCTACGCAAAATACGTAAAGGTTGGCATGTTATTTAAGGCCCTAAGATGAGATAAAATCCTAGAGCTGCAGTCCTAATGTGAAAGATCTGCCATATGAGACATTTCATACTTGTTATGAAGTGGTAATTGGGAAGTTAAGTCTTATTTTAAGAATGCCACCTGCCATAACAGTCTCTCTCTCTCTCTCTCTCTCTCTTTTACACAAGCAAACACACACACTACTTTTTGCATCACATGGGGTATGCCATAAGGGAAGAAAACCTTGAAAATTGTTATATTCCTGGGGCAGTGCTGGATCAACCCTGCCTCACAGCAGCAGATCTTGGACAGTCCTGCAGCCAAGGGTGAGACCCCGGTCACAGGGCTCAAAACGGCACTCCAGGCATGCATCTTTCATCTGTGAGCCACCTGGAAGTCATGATATTTTACATGCCAGCCAGCCAACCAGCCAAGAGAGCACTTGGACAGTCTGAGGGCGAAAGGGCAAGAGATCAAGCCCCATTTAGGTTTATCCTGCTGGAAACTCCCAAATAACAGAGCAGGAAAAAAACTTTTGTTTCCCACAGCAAAATACTAGTATAGACAAAGTCCTACTAGATGAGGGCTTGTATGATTACTAAATTTTATTAGTTGACGAGTAATTTAAAAAAAAAACACTTCTAGACTACTTATCTTTTCCTAGTTAATGCAAGAACCGTTTCAGGACATTGCTATTTTTAGCCTATTTTATAAAGAATGTATCAAACTGTACTTCAAGAGAACAGTCACACACAAGCTACAAATTAAATTTCCTTATAGTTTAATGGATAGATGACGCGGTGTCTATAGCAGTGTCTGGGAGGTTGTTTTTTTTCTCCATGTCCAACAAGTCCGATCTGACTCTAAACTAGCTAAGTGGGATTGGATAATGGTGTGCAACCCGTGGCTCTGAAAGCACTGGTCACAACAGAATTCATTTTGCCACAGTGCAAGGATTGTATTTAAATATTATTTAGGTTTAATGGACAACAAACATAAATGCAGGAGGAATTACTTCAGGAGTGAGTAGGACTTGCCCACACCTCTCCATGTCATGCAAAGTAATATCAAAGTGTTAATAGTCCATTAACGCAAAGGAAAAAAGACTAATCCCAGCATAGTCTTGTGCAGTTGACGGGAGAACTGGCTTCATCAAGTCTGAAATCATTTCACACAAACAGAGTACACTTAGCCTGCGTTCTTTACTGTCTGCCTAACTGTTTTTTCCATCACCGCAACTAATCGACATCCCCACAGTGGCAACTAATAAATGTATTAGTCAACTAGCCTATGCAACCCCTAATGTGGAAATTGCTGTGAAATTCGAAATCTATCACTTAAAATAAAGCTTTTAAAAAGCATAAGTATATTTCACTAAAATGATGTAGAAATGTTTTTATTTACTTTCAAACCATGGCCTTGTCTTTCTTAAGAAATCATTATTTATTAGGTAAATAAGATGCCAGTTTAACATGTGCTTTTCTCACACAGTGAAGGTTTTGCTCTGATCATGTTGTTAGGTACATGCCATAGTGAAATGGACATACAGGTAAGCCTAATTAGTTTAGTTTGTAAACAGTCTAAGTACCAGTGTTCAAATTATCCACATTGCACACTGTTTTATTGTAGAGATGGCGGTGGACAAAATTATAATATTCAATTAAATGCTAATAAAAGGAAACGTTAGCCAACAGAAAAAATCACCAAATTAATCAGTGATTATATTAGAAGATGAAGAAACTGATCTAGATAAAGCATACAATCCAAGTGACTCATTTTCCACCGTAAACCCATAATATTAGATTATAAGATCATAATATTATGAGCTACATTTGTAACCTACTCTATTAAATAACAAAAGCAAGTATATAAAATTTTGGGTGTGTACTAATTGAAATTATTTTTCGCTCCAGTGCAGTACAAAAAGCAATGGTTGGACTCCAAACATGTCCTGGTTTATTAATTATATTTGGGTATGGAGAAATATTTCATTAATATTGATAGATGTAGCACTGTTAAATGATGTGTGGTTTGTCAATGAAATGAATTTTCATATATATTTATATATATTTTTTTTATACGTCAGAGGGTCACAGAGTGCCACAGCTTTCAGTCCAGCATGCAGATGCACTATGTTACATTATTCATTTATCCCCTCCTTCATGTGTGGTTCTACTCAGGGATAACAGCAGCAAAAACGACAACAAACCCATAAATAAGTAAGGAAACGATATGAGAGCAGGGAGGACAGTCCCCTCTCAGCTCTAAATAGACCATATCACTCATTTATGAGTGTCCTTCTAGTACAGAGCTCCCCTGGCTTCCACTTCCTGTACTGTAGGTCTCCTCATGTCTCTCGATCATTTTCTAATCTAGCTTGTTTGTCTACTCTATTTAATTCCCGTGAACACTTCTAATTTTTACACCTAGGAGAGAGTCTGCTGCTGTTGATTGATGACTGAGAAAGAGAAAAAAAGAAGTAGAGTCCCTTGAGAGTCAGGCTTCAATTAGTCTTTTAAAACCAAGCTCACGGTTTGTGTGTGTGTGTTTGTGTGTGTGTGTGTGTGTGTGTGTGTGTGTGTGTGTGTGTGTGTGTGTGTGTAGTGCACAGGTCAGGCATGTTAGAAGAAATCGTCCATAATCTCGACTACTGTGACATCCTGGTGTTAGGGGAGGAGTTAAGGGAGGGGTTAGAGACCCTCCAGCTGCCGCACAGTGCACTACTGGGAAAACACTTGGACTATACCAACTCGACATCCGGCATGTCCATTTATGGTAAAGAGAAGGTCTAATCACACAAATGCTACATACAGCTCATGTAATACCTGTGTATAATCTCAACTCTTGTGTGTGATCTTGTCGTGTGTGTGTGTGTGTGTGTGTGTGTGTGTGTGTGTGTGTGTGTGGTGCAGGTGTGGACTCCATGGTTCACTATGCGCAGGTCATCAGGCAAGTGCTGTACCAGAACCTGCTGAATGATGTGTCAGCAAGAACGTTCAGAGTGACCTGCTCCGAACTCAATGGACGATACACCAGCAATCCATTTACACAGCAGGTCAGAGGCACGCTGTGTCAAAATGGAAGTGTGAAATCCACCCATTTCCTGATAGAGAAAGAAAAATATATATTCGGAGTAAGGCATTATATAAGAACAAGAATATAGTAGCAGTAATAATAGAAGTTAGTAAAGTTCTATGTATACACAGTCAACTCCAAATTGTCATCACTTCAGAAAAATGAGCTAAAATATACACTCATTGGCCACGTCGCTGAAAATAGACAGTTGAAGATTGGGAAAATGATGTTGTTTCTTTCCTCCAAACTTCAACTGTTCAGTTTCTGTGAGCCTGTGCCTACTGTAGGCCTAGATTCCTGTTCCTGACAGGAGTGGAACCCAATGTGGCCGTCTGCGGTTTTAACCCATCTACCTCATCTGGGATGCTTTTCTGCTCATCACGCTGGTAAAGAGTGGTTATTTGACTTACCGTAGACTTCCTGTCAGCTCAAAACAATCTGGCTCCTCTCCTCCGACCTCTCTTATCAACAAGGGGTCAGGCACCAAAAACACACGAGCTCACATTTTCTCCCATTCTAATGTTTGATTTGAACATTAACTGAAGCTTTTGACCTGTAGCTCTGTGATTTTATGCACTGAGCTACTGCCACATGCCCAGGTGTTCCTAATAAAGTGGCCAATGAGTGTATATATAAAATGATATATTTAAAATGCATACAGTGATATTTTGAGCTTAAACATAGGGTGAAGTTTTTATTTTTCAAACACTCAAAAGTTTTTTTTTTAAATAGAGTTTTTTTTTCTTCTTTTTTATATATATATATATAGGCACCCTTACCATTAATATTTGGCACTCCCTTGAGAGAATCACATCTCTGAACTTTCTCAGACTTTCGAAATTGTATTATTTCCCGGATCATGCTTAACGATATTTTGACCTTTATATATTTTTTATATCCATTACCTGACTTGTGCAGGTCAACCATCTGTCTCTCTGAAAGCTCTTTGTTTTTCCCCATGGATGATGACAAAGGATGATGGATGAAGTAATTGTATGTGTACAAATACATATTTTTTCATCAAGGAAAGAGGAAAAAGACAACAACAAAAATAAAAATAAAATGAATTTTAAAACTTGTAATTAATTTTTAGAATAAAAGTATTTGCATTTTTCTAAATATTTCTTATGGGTGTCGATATTTTTCATTTTAAAAAGTTCTCTTTTTAAAAGAGAATAATTTTTTGTTAGAACAAAGGTAAATAATTTCCCTCCCAAATGTTCTATTTAGCTATTGATAGCAGGATGTTTGAGCTACACATCCAGTCTAATTGAAGTTAAGTTCACAGAATATAGAAAGTGTGATTGTGAGATTTTAATGGATTTTCTACGCTTCACTTATGCATATGAGTGGGGAAAAAAACAGATGGCAAAGTGGAGAGCTATCATCAGCACAGATGGCATTTGAAAACTAAAAATAGGATGTAAAAAAAGATATTTAATTTTTTTTATTATATAGGGATATTTTACATGTTGACAGTTTAGTGCCTTATTCACTGCAGTTACTGTATGACACATTATCAGCCCTAAAAGATGAATACCCGCACATTTTTTTTCTTTTTTCTTCCCCACTTGATGACAGGTGCCAATTATCTGAGAGCACTGTGTATAAAACAGGCTGCACACTGACTTAACTGAATATCATCCTGATACTAAATCTGCTCGATTTAAAAACAGAAGAAGAGGAAATCAAAGCAAATGAGGAATACAGCAGAAAAAGGTGGTGTTGTGCCTCATCTTTCTTAAGAGTTCTCATCTAAATGTCTTTCTTTCTTCTTCCACTCAGGTTAATATTCTTCACAGAGAACAGCCTGTCAAGCATATCAGTCACATGATGGCTCAACCCAAATCCATGCAATTTAGTCATCATCCAATCACAGCCTTCAACACCCAGAGCTCTGGTGAGTGCCAGTGAGTGTGTGCTTACATATCAGGTGAAGATTGATAGATAGGTAGCGCTAGCTTTTGTCATTTGTCCTTGTTTTTCATAGTCTTGGTTGTCATGTTTGTGCAGAAGGCCCATATCCTACAAATTGTTAATTATATGTGTATTTTAATAGGAATATGAAGGGGTGGTTGGCATATTTAACATACATCTACACTCTCAAAAAAAGTACTAAATTGTTCCTTTCCTCATTCCATCTTTTGTACCTTTGCCCCATGTGCACACTAGCAAGCAACAAACTCGTGGGTGTTCACTGTAAGAACTTTTTTTTTTGGTAATAAATGGTACTAGGGATAAATTTATAAATTTCTGAATTTAAAATTTATATCCTGAATTTATGATTTATACACACCACTTTGGTTAAAAGTTTCATGTTCCGTGCAAGGCTTCGTTGGCAAATAAAAATTTAAGCTGAATGTACTGCACGCTCACCAGGTGCACCTACGTTTTTAATGAGGTACTGGACATGACACGTACATAAAATGAAACCACAGTTATAATGCTGCATTTGACTTACCTCGGAAGTGGGAAGTCAGAGGTGGGAATTACATAATTTTCTTCCTCTGTGTGTTCAAACTACAAAGTGGGGAAAAAAACCATGAACATCTCCGTGTTCATAGTTTGTTAGCAAGCTAACTGTAATGAGGGATGTATATTTACAAAATACTGGACTGTAAAGTCAATGTTATAGATTTAACAAGTGAATATGCTGTGAGCAACCATGTTGAGTTAACAGCACTTGCTAAACGCGGAGACTGTCTCAAGTTCCTGAGTAGGAATTCCGAGTTGGGGGTTCTTTGTTTTTTTCCTAGTTGGAGGTCAGAAATTACGAGTTACGACCTTTAGTTGAATGCAGCATTAGCTTAAGTTTTTCTTCCATTTTTGTGCATCAAACATTAAATGGAAACTAATTGAAGGTAAGAACTAAAGTTGTGAGTGGGGAACAAAACAAAGATCATACCACATTCCCGTAGGATTGATACCTAAGTTGCATAAAGTTGAGAAAATCTAAATTCAAATGTTGCTTGTCATGTTGTCACTTTGTCGCTTTCATTCTGGGAATGAAATCGCTGCTCTGTAATGTGCATGTACATAGAAAACAGTCACCTGTCACTCTGTCGCTTGCCAGTGGGAATGTAGGGTAAGTGTTTATCTCTTACATGGTGAATGTGAATGTAGTGTACCTTTCATAATGATTTAAGGTACATACTTTAATTGCACACTATATGTAACTTTCAAGGTAAAAGTACCAAAAGTACAGAAGATGTACACTTAAAGAGCCCACCCCAGCAACAAGGAATGGTACAGTTTAGCAGCCTTTAGTCTGAGAGTGCGAGGTTTATTTTAGTGGGAAGCCCTGCGAAAAAATTGCCTGACCTGTAAAAAGTACTGTTCACAGTCACTCTGTGACACCTTATGCAAAGGTACAACCTCTAGCAACCTGCAAAAACTGAGAGAAACTGCAGCAAAAAAAATCAGCATTGCTTTAAAAAAATGTGTTAGCTCACTGAGGCAAAGCAGCAGCAAGCATTCACAGGTCATAAAGAATAAACAAGGATGAAAACCCTTTTTGGCTTCTTTAACGCAACGCAGAGGATGTTCTCATTCTTGAGAAATGGCTCCAGAAAGAAACAAAAGAACAAAATGAGATCGTGTCCCTGACGAGCAACAAAATAATTCACGGTCTAGCTGATGCCATACAAGCTCTCCCTGTTGTGTCATTTTCTGTAGTCACAGATGGCATTAAAGACTTCTTGGGGCAGCAGAAACAATCAATACGTCTGCATTATGTTGACATGACCCCGTTTCACAAGGGGCATTTGTCAGCTTTTTTCACACATCGTGTACTACAGGAAATGTCCCTGAAAAAAAGTCATAGATGTTCTTTAGTGTTTAAATCTCTCTCAATCATGCTTAGAAGGTGAGATTTACAGTGGTGCTGCCAGTAATTCAGTGAGTCATGAGGCAACATTAAAGAGCAAAAAGCTACTTCCTGTATATTCATTTTTTAGATCATACTTCACCAGTTTGATCACCCAAAATGTAGCACTGCCTCTGCTGTCATTAGGGCTGCTCCTTTTCACTGCTCCCAGAAATGATAGATCTGAAGTCTTTTTTTTTTTTCAATGGAGAGTCAAATGTGGGCTGTGGAGACAAAAAATTCCAAAAAGGAAGCAATCATGCCACTGGAAGTCATATAGACTTGCTGGCTACTGTATTAGGAACATCTGCTCATTCATGCAATTATCCAATCAGTGCAATGCATAACATCATGCAGATACAGATCAACAGCATCAAATGTTCACATCAAACTGGGGGAAAAAGAATGTATTTTTGATAGACTTCAAAGCACTGTTGTAAGTCGCTCTGGATAAGGGCGTCTGCCAAATGCCATAAATGTAAATGTAAATGTAAAAGTGTGATCACAGTGACTTTGACCATGGCATTGTTGTTGGTGCCTGACAGGCTGGTTTGAGTATTTCAGAACCTGCTGCTCTCCTGGGATTTTTACACATAACACACTCTAGACTTTACACACAATGGTGTGAAAAACAAAAAAAGCATCCAGTGTGCAGCAGTGGGCAGAAACACATTGTTGATGAGAGGTCAGAGGATCATGGCCAGATGGGTTCCAGCTGACAGGAAGGCTATGATAACTCAAATAGCCACTCTTTACAACCATGGTGAGCAGAAAAGCATCTCAGAACACACAACACATCAAACTTTGAGGTGGATGAGCACTGGTGCATCAGGTTCTACTCCTGTCAGCCAAGAACAGCAATCTGTAGCTACAGTGGGAACAAGTTTATTGAAAGTGGGCAGCTGAAGACTGGAAAAAGATGATTGACTGATTGGATAATTGCATGAATGAGAAGGTGTACAGGTGTTCCTAATATAAGGGGTTTGGTGAGAATCGTAGGTAGATAAGAACCTTTAACTATCCAATAAACTGTTGCAAACCCATTTTTGCTAAGCATGTACTTGTAGATGTAGTCTTGCATATTGGATTAGATTAGATTCAACTTTATTGTCATTGTTCAAAGTACACATACAGAGCCAATGAAATGCAGATAGCATCTAACCAGAAGTGCATAAGTGGCATAAGAAGTGCATAAGTGGCATAAGTGGCATATACTAAGGATTTAAGCGCTATATCTTTATTTCAACTTCAAAGCACATATATATAATTCCATTATATATTGTCATTATTCTAAGTTAATATCACATTATTTCAAGATATGTCATTATTTTGAGTTTCAGTGCTTCTGTATAAAGGATACTACACTCTCTTGAGTTAATGGTTCTTTCTCCAGATGTGTCCAGTGTAGTGATAGTGGTGTGCGTTGCTGTTCTGATGGTGGTGGTAGTCTCGGTTATCTACCAGCTTTACCTCAAACACGTCCAGGAGGTCCCAGATGCACACACGCAATTAAAGGAAGAGAAGGACTTGGATCTCTCTGCCCTAACCATTACTGTGAACCCATTGGAGGTAAGAGGGGGATTAGAAAAGCAGTTTACAATGATAATAATAATAATAATAATAATAATGATAACGTACTTATACTAATAATGTTACTTTAGCATGTGTGAATTCTTGCAAAGCCTCAGATGAGTTTGGTTGGCTGTGAAGAGAAAGTGTTGCAGTCATTAAATGAAACCACTGATTTCCAGCAAACTCTAGCTAGATTTAGAATGGAATAGATATTATCACGAAGCATATTTAAAAAAATTTGATGTAGATTTAGATCCCTAATGAGCAAGACAGAGGTCACTGTGAAGGAAAACTCCCTGAGATGACATGAAGAAGCTACGTTGAGAGGAACCAGCCTCAAAATAAAACCTGTCTTCTTCTGGATGATGCCAGATAGTGGGACTATAAATCATCAGCGGTAAAAGAATAAAGACAAACTGTAATAAGTGTGCTAAAAGGATATTCAGTATGAGCAGATTGTAAATAAGTGTCCTGAGATGAGCACAGGACAGTTTTTATGATTACAGTAGCAGTTCTTAGGTACTACAGTACAGTATCCAGCTGAGATCATCCTTGGGAATTGCAATTTGAGAATTAGGGTATCCATGAGGGATCACCTACTACAGCAGAAAGTGAGTCACAAGTGCTCAAGCAAACTCCAAGCATCAGGAAGCAGAGCATCAGGAAAAATCAGCTGAATATATTGATAATGCTGCACCTGTTTGTGTGTGTGTTGTGAAGAGCTTTGAGGAGCTGCAGCCAGCAGAAGAATTAACCGAAGAAGAAGTGGAGGATGAGGAGGAGGAGGAGGATGATGATGACATCACTAGCAGTGAATCAGACAGTGATGAAGAAGAAGCTCCAATTCCCAGCATGCAACCACATCCAGAAATGCTGAGCAAGCTACACTGGCCAAAGGCATCATTGCACTGCTGAGAACACCTTCATACACATACATCACACACACACATACACACATACACACACACACCTGTGCATTTGCAGGATGCCTTCATGCAGAAACAAGAATAAAAGTGATCCACTGAGAACAATTTTCCAAGACTGTAACACAGTCAAAAGAGCAGACTCCTGATTGGCCATGATGTAGAAAACTGTGAAGGGGACACCAACCATTATTTCAGGTGGTTTAAAACAAGTTTCTCATCAGAGAGCTACAATATGTACTATATGCCCAAAAGTATGTGGACGCCTGTTCATCACATCCTTATGTGGTTCTTCGCCAAACTGTTGCCACAAAGTTGGAAACACACAATTGTATAAAATGTCTTTGTATGCTATAGCATTAAGATTTCCCTTCACTGGAACTAAGGGGCCCAGACCTGTTCCAGCATGACAATGCCCCTGTGCACAAAGCAATGTTACTGAAGACATGGTGGAATAACTCGAGTGGCCTGCACAGAGCCCTGACCTCAACCCCACTGAACACCTTTGGAATGAACTGGAGCACTGACTGTATGCTAGTCCTTCTCTCTTGATATCAGTGCCTGATCTCACTGATGCTCTTGTGGTAGAATGGGCAAATCCCCACAACCACGCTCCAAAATCTAGTGGAAAGCCTTCCCAGAAGATTGAAGTTTGTTATAACAGCAAAGGGGGACTAAATCTGGAATGGGACGTTCAGCAAGCACATATGGGTGTGATTGGTTAGGTGTCCATATACTTTTGGTTATACAGTGTAGTCTTAGACACATCTGTACATCACTAACCATTTCAGGTGATAAAGTTATGACATCATTTTCCTACAATGCAATGCTTACATTTTTATCCAATTCTTGTAAAAATCAATGAGTCTCAATGAATCATGTCTAGATTAAGTTAATTTAAATCATCATTGTAGTGTTGTAGGTATATTGACCGATCTGTTATGTATTACAAACTACAGAGCAAATATAAGGCTGGAGCGTAATGTCATTATCTAATGTCATTATTCATCATATACCAGGGAACAGATCAGGTGTGTGTGGCAGTCTGGGAAAAGCAGTCAGATGTTGCGCTGGCTGAATTCTGGAAAACACCCCAAAATGATGAAAAATCGGGTGAAGTATTTCTGCCAATAATATACTTTGACATATCTGCTTTAAGAAAACGAATACATTTTTCTAACATTGCCTTGGCTGTCTGCCTGCAGAGAAAACGATCCAGTTTGACAAATGCAGTGGTTTGACTAAGTTGTTTTATAGCTACATGCTATAGCGAAATGGACATAAGCCTAATCAATTCAGTTTGTAATCTGATACCGGCTGTCAAATTGTCCCTTATGCTCCTGCACCATCACATCATCATCAAAACAAAGAAGAGCGCTTACATGCACTGTACGAAATGGTTAAATGACCTAATAAAAAGACATTCATGAAAGGAAATTTAGCCAACAGAAGTGACTGAATTATTCAGTGATTATTTCCTCTCTGTTACAGTGAACAGAGATCCGTCGAGTGAACAGAAGACGATGAGGCTTGTGTTTAAATGGCACGAGTGAATTTTACCTCAGGTGATGAGACAGAGATAATGTGGATGGTAATGATAATCAAAGCGAGAACTCATTTCCCATTGTAAAGTTGTAATTCTTTAAAATTTGGAAGTAATGTTGTTTTTCCATGAAATAGCACGTGAAATTGCTACAACTTTACTTCTGCTTGATATGTGCAAATAAGACACCAATTTCAGCAGATGAATGTCTGCAGGTTTCAGAGCTACACATAGTAGAAAATGTCAAAATCTAACCATGTGTAAGGTTTTCCCAGGCCACCATACATACTTCACACCCTGTTCTATGCTTCTGTTCTATCCTTCGTCACCCCATGTCTACATGATCATCACAAGTCAGGGTTTAAGTGCTGAGGAATTTCACTATTCAGTAGATGAGCCTTCAGATCAAGTCTATTCACCTTGACTAGCTACTACCAGACATTTAAAATAAGCTAACAAAATGTTCAGGGCAGCAAATGGGCTAACTGTGACTCAACAAATTATAGCTAAAAGGTAGGTACAGCGGATAAAGTGGCAACTCATGAAGATCATCAGTCACCCAGGTCATGTTGGGGCACTGTTTCAATCTTGAAAGTTTCAGCACTTACCTGGGGCTTCAACAGATCCACTGAATAGTGGCAAGTTTCCCACTGTTTAAGCACAAACTATGAGTGAGACTCATACTCATCATGAGACTCACGTGACACCCGGATCCAGAGCTAACTATTGGCATGAAGCCATGAATGGCATGTCAGGATGGTGTTATAAATATATGATGGGTACTGATTGTTCAACAATGGTCTATTTTACTCTTTTGCTTCTAACCCAGTTGTGTTTTCTGGCCTGGATGTGTATGTGGCTGTCCCCAGAAGACCTACTTCATTAATTAATGTAATCTGCAATCTGCACTCTTCACTCAGATAAGTGGAGAAACATTACCATGATTGAAGCTACTACTACTATGAGCCATGTGTGTGCTCAAAAACAAGCTAATGATAATCAGAAATGATTTCATAATTCAGCTTGTTGAGATGACTGTATAGCATAAATTATGAACAGCCCATCACTGCAGGCACATTTGATAGAAATGTCTCAGAGCTCTGATGCAAACACTGCCACACACTCCGAAAGCTTCCTTCACAGGAGTGTGTTCGGTCACCCTCATTTTATAACCACTATCTGTTAGTCCTGCTCTGAATCACCTAGTTATTAAATCAGACACCTATTGCTCGACCAGGGCTGCACAATAAATCATATTGTAATCAGGATCATGATTTGTCATTTATGTAAGAATTAAACAGGGATATTGATGAGGAAGTTAATTAATTGGCTTCATGGCTGCATTGCGAAACCTAATTACAGTAGTTTTTTTTTTTTATTATTATGCTGATGTGTTAAATCATAAGCTCCATATTCATATAGTTGTACCAGGGATGCTTTTTTTTTTTTTTTCCAGACCAAGTATGAGTACATATTTTTTTTATGGTACTCATTGAAAAAAATCCATTTTATTCAGCTATTTATGTAGGTAGTTTGATGTTTAAACAGCATCTTTAATAAAGATCTCGAGGGCGGCCAACCTGAGCATGCAGAGCAGTATCAGAGAGTGTGGTCCTTAAAAATGAGTGTAAATTGCTGCAAGCAAAGTGTAGACCCTGACGAGCACTCTGCACACACAGTACTACTCTGTCCGGTAGCAGTACTCACAGAACTGAAGTGGTTTTATTTCTCTGCTCTCTCACTTCACTGCTCCACGCCCGCGAATACCTTTGTGTGTGTGCAATTCACTGCACCTCGAGCTCATTTTTAATGACCACACACGCTTAGAACTGAGTTTGTTCCTTAATCATTATGCATCTGAAATGGGAAATTTGTTCTTAGTGGATCTTTACATAAAGGAAATCTAGTATACATACAAACACACACTCATCCACACACACTCACCCACACACACACGCACACTCACACTCACACACACACACCTTCGATTAGAGACTCCTGGCTGTATTTTGACTCCTTTTGTGATAAGTGGAAAAGTGGAACTACTCTGCAAAGTTCCTGAACCCCTTTTTCCATCCTCTCCATGGCTGAAGATAGTGCTGTCAGAGTGAAAGCTGTGGAATCTTTCTTGTGAACTAAATCCTGGTCATAATTACATAAGTCAGTTCCTGCTTTGGATCAAAGTGTGATTGTTACCTTCTTTCTTAATGAGATGTGAGACAACAAGTCACTGTTTGGTCAACCTTCTGATTGAGAACTAAATAGTAACATATTTTACATGTACACGTTGTCATTGACACTTGTTGGACTCAATAGCACCTTTTAGTGTCCTATAGTGTCGAATACAGTTATGCAGGGTAACACTACAACACTACCTGTAGAGCAAACTATGTAATGTAATCTTTTCTGTATCTTTAGCATATGTGTGATTAGCATGGGCAAGAATTTGATGGAAGTCTAAGGGCAGTTGATGACTTTCTATCAGTAAGGACTTGTGCTTTTGTGCAGTCTTGCAGGCTTCAGTCAAAGGTATTTGTAATTTAAGCTCTAAATCAGTGTAATCAATCCCAGCCCATTCCTGACCAGGATAAAGAGCTTACTGAAGATGACAATGTTTTCCATTGGTTTCTCAGGACAGGGAAGTTTTCTTGCCTGTGATAATTACACTTGAACCACAGCGTGGTTGTCTTATTGATTCCGATTGGTCAGTAGGTGTTGATTAGTTTTCTATAACAGCAGCTCTGACAGTAGCTCTGGCTGCAAGGCAAATCATAGGTTTATATTAATGCACTCATTCTAATACACTGTCATTTCTATGATAACTTATACAGGGACTTGTATGGCAGATGAGCTACATAAACAAATTTAAAACATGTGTAATCACTGATATAGTGAAGTTTTCAGTCAGGAGATGTTTACTTAACATTTATGGAATCAGTCTCCAGTGTCACCGCTTTGTAAATGTTCGAGGATGAGCTGCATTTTTGTCATTAACTTCAAGCGAGAGAAAAAAAGAGAAGCTGGTGAGGGAACATAACATACGTGCTATAACAGGAACTAACTAGATTGGCAGACATTCAGCAACAAACACATAAAAACTAAAAAAAAAAAAACGGATACAAATTGCTGCAGTATATGAGAAAAAAAAAACACACTTTGGGACATGCTGTTTTCAGAAAATCAACTTCAGGGTGGTCACAGGTACAATACTTCCTTGATTATTTTCCTATAACAGCATATCCTGAAGTGTTTTATCCCTCACTTATGCTACAGATACAGCGGATAGAGATTATGTTGACAACACTGTGGTTTTGCTTTAAGGTAGCGTGTAGTTGCCCTGAAAGTCTCTCTAGGCTCAGAGTTAAACACGTTTTCTAAACTTCGAACCCTGCAAATGTAAATGTAGTCACTGGATTAACAGCATGTTTTTAAAAGTCCCTTTGTCACCTTTGTCATATTAGACCACCTTTCTGAACTCAGTGCACATACACCTGTCTGTCACATACAGGAACAGTTTTGTCCTCTATGGTGACCTTTCTTCCCCAAACTACAGGAAACAAGCAAACCCCCCAAAAAAAAGGAAACAGAAAAAAATCAGTGTACAGTAATGCATTCATTTCTATGTAGTGTTTGTACTGACATTAAAATGCAATCTGATGTTTGAGAGAATGTCATTGAGGTGGTCGTCATTTCTCTGTGCTGTTGCTGCGTTCACTGTCTGTGGTTTTTCAGAGACACTCTTTTCCCAAGACGATGGATGAAATGTCCTTTGTAAACAGATTCTGTCTTTGTATGTATACATGTGCATCTTGGTTCATCTGCATAAACCCTGCTGATGTGTGTCACATTTTCTTACAGACACACACACACACTTCATTGGGGATATCTGTGTGTAAGAGAGAGAGGCAGAAGAAGAGAAAATGACACATCATGCAGTATAAGAGCATGTGGATGCTTAGCTGTGTTTGTGAACTAGTCCATTGACTGTTACAGGTTACATTTTGTGTGTGTGGCATCCAGGAAGAGATAAAGAAATCAATAGAGCTGAAAGAATATTTTTATTCTGTTTTTTAATGTATATCCAGTTGAGATTCGCTCCCTCTCTTGGTGGTCAGTGCCACACTTTTTCTGTCCATAAATAAAGATTTGTTTTGGGAAAAGGTTGATTTGTGCTTCTGGTTTATTATTATTATTATTATTATTATTACTATTAGTAGTAGTAGTAGTAGTAGTAGTAGTAGTAGTAGTAGTATTTTCCTTCTCTAGAAAAAAAAAGAATGTTGTCCTAGATGTGTTTGACCTGTATTGCAGATCAAGTGGCTAGCTTTTGTGGAAACATGGCGCCACCTGATGGAAAACTGTGATCGGTAACTGTTTATAGGACAGGAAGAGCCAGGGGTGGGGGAAGAGGGGATTTAAAAAAAAAAAATTAAAAAAAAACAGAGAAAGGAGCAATTTACAGTAAGCTTTGCAAAAATCCCACTGAAGAAGTCCTGTTTCATTTCATGTCAAAGAGAAAGAGGAAATGAGGAAAACAGGAAGCAAGACTGTGGTAAATGCTGGAGATGACGGATTTAGTCTAACATCAGTCTTGACCAATCGGGGAAAGAGTGCAAACCACAGACTTGGATAAAAGTACTGTTAGTGTAGTCTAAATCACTTAAGTAAAAGTAGCCAAGATTGTGTCAAATAGTTATGTCAATTGTAGATATATAAAATGTAAAGTAACTACTAATTACTAACTAATTATGTTAGCTTGACAAAGCCAACATTCTGTTCTGCTGTTTGAGCTTATTATTATTATTATTATTATCATTATTATTATTATTATTATTATTAATAATAATAATAATAATAATATGTGGCCAAGCACCAAATGTGCGTAGGTACCCTCTTCTTCTTCTTCTTCTTCTTCTTCTTCATCCGGCTAGGGTGTCTATGGCAGCCCCTAGAACCGTCTGGTAAAAAGTTGTGAAATTTGGCACACTGATTGGGGAGGGTCTAAGGAACATTCTGGCCGAGTGCTGACAATGCTCTTGCGCCACCATTGGGTCAAACTTTGGCATCCCTGGATTCCCTGGGTTGAGACGAGTTCAACACTCCCTATGATGTCCACCATCTTGGAGTTTGTCAAAAACTGTTTTTCAGTACTCCTCCTACATATTTTGTCCGATCACCAAATTTGGCACACACCATCTTCAGAGTAAGCCTCACCAAAGTTATCAAAAGAATTTTCATTACTCCAAACATTTTGCCCGTAATGGGCCAAACAGGAAGTGAGGCTGTATCTCAGCAGCAACCATTTTTGCTATTCCTCCAAATTTTGTCCAGTTTTCACCAAATTTGGCTCAGCTCATACTGAGACCTGTCTAAACTTGCAAAGTGGGGGGAAAAGGCCCAGACTAATGGGAAAAAACAAAATACCTTCACTGTTTTTAAATTGCAAGAAGAAATTATTTTTAGGTCAGCGCAGTAGCAATCATGACCAAAGGTCAAAGTAGCAACAGACAACTCCACAGGTCACAGCAGTATTGGCAGCTGCAGCAGCAATGTCACCCTGCTGCCCATTTGTTCATCTAGACCTTTCCTCCTACAGACAGTTCCACTGACCGTGGCCAAAACAAACACATCATGAAACTACAAATCACTCTTGAATCCCTTTGCCTAAAGTTAAGCTTCTGCTTTCCTATGATTGCTTAGGCAACAATTATAACCTGCCTGTGAATGCTCACCGAGTCTGGGTGTTTGGCGCCCGAAAATGCTTCTTGCAGCTTTAATTATTATTATTATTAAAGAGACCCAAAATTTCTAAACGCTACTCCTAGAGCTTTCAAGCTACATGATTCTTTCTATCATTCTACCTGTATCACTCTCTCCCACTCCTCCTGTCTTTCTACTAATAAAACTCTCACCGTCTATCTACTCGTCTCACTCTCTCACTCCCTCTGACTTTCTACTTGTCACTCTATTTGTCATCTATCTTTCTACCAGTAACTGTAACTTTCTGTCTGTCATTCAACTGCAAACTATCTTCAAGCATATGAAACAGTTTCAAACTTTCAGACTGGCTTTGTCAAGCCAACATCAAAGCTTGTAATGACCAACTTCACCTGTCTAGTTCCTAAATGTTCTATATCTGAGGAACACCATTTTCAACAGCAATACTAACTAACCAAGTGAGCTGAGCTGAAGAGGGTGCCACCTCCATTATCACCTTTTATAAAGAAAGCTGGCTAACTTAGCCAAACGCTGATGTCTTACTAGCTTGCTAGCTTCATTAGCTATCTAGCTTGGGTTAATTCATATGTTCATAACTGTATATAGTTAGCTATCTAGCAAAGATGCCCATTACATTATCCTGAGCATTAGTTTTAAGCTGTAGCAGCAGTTGGATATATTTAAGACAGCAGGTAATTGCTATTGAACATCACAGTAACATCTTAAATTTAATAGTAACTGTAAAACTGTAAAAAAACATCAGAAGACCTGGCTAGCTAGTCTAGCTCACTCAGCTAGCTAATGGCTTACCTGTGCATGTTTCTGTTGGAAAATTTGTCCTCTGGGTTTATATACATTTAAATAAATAAATAAATAAATAAATAAATACAGTGACCCACGTACTCAAGTACTGTAAGAAGAGTACTTGTACTTATTCTTCACCCCGGGCTTGACTTGATAAAGCATTATTGCTAATAATTACAGTGTCTGTACACCAAAATTCAATTAAATATTAATTACTACTACATCAGTGTTCCTGTAGGAGCAGGTTACCATCTATAAAATGATTAATTATTTCTGATTATTAAGTAACTATAGGTGACAAGAATCACCTAGGTCTCAAATAAATCTTTACACCAGTTGTGCATGTTGACGGAAATGGATGTGGACAAGACCAAATCAGTGTTACTCAGCTTTGTGCATCATCTAGACTGCTGAGGGAACTTCTAACCCATGGAGTCCCTGTCCAACACCATTATAACCACATGACAGGGTTATTAATTAGAAGAAGGCTCTACGACATGATCCTCTAAACCACAGCATTGAAACAGAAATAAAAATGATGCGTGTGCAAGATCAGTTAACAGAGCCACAGACAGCTTTAGTTTGTGTGGATTTTATTTACATTTAAAATCAGATATGAAAATGGTAGATGCCTCAGTGTGCTAAGCCAGACACGCCAACAGTGTCTCCATATTGGAGTGGGTGACTTCCAGGTTGGGTAAATTGGCTTTAGTTTTAGTTCACGCACTAAACGCAAGATTTTCCAAAAATGTGAAGTGACAAAGTGCTATTAACTTTGTTTGTCTGGCCTCTGAGAAGTTTGTCCCCAGTAGAAAAAATAAATTAAATCCGTTTGTGCCAGTTTGACTTAACTCAAAAACTACTTCAGTTTGATTTTTTTCATTTTGTTTTGAGTTGAGTGAGGTTAAAGGCACTGTAATGCATTTAAATATAGGTGCATCTTACATAAGCGCAAGTTTTTTTTTTCTTTCACAGCACCAGATGTTCTGTTCAATTGACTTAGCTGCGGTGCCAATTTCATGCAAGTGTTTGTCAGATATATTTAATCACGATCGTCTGTAGCGATAGCTACGATTAGTTTTACCCAACATTATATAAAATGTTATGTAAACTAAAAATAGCTATCTTGGGGGTTTCTACATTAATCTATTCTTATAAGGCTATTATAGTTGTTAATAAGTGGGTAGGAGATTTTAAAGACCAGTGTTAATTCTTGGGTTAATTCCAATCGCCCGGCAGTTTTAAAATACCTACAGTGCATAGACATTCAGTGATATGCATCACATCTGTAACAAAGAAAATCTTGCGAAAAACAGTGCAGGTCGCTTTTGATTTGAGCAGGGCAAACCAGTATTACAATCAAATCAGGCCCCTTCCAATATGGCAGACACATTAACACATCATAACAACTAGCAACGACGGCTAGTGCGGCATCTCCTGTTTTCCTATATCCATCTGTATAAACAGCCTTCCCTGGACTTCCTGTTGGAACAGTATCACACCCTGTCCCAAGCACTGAAGACAGGCATGTCTCAGAAGGTTAAAACTCTATAAAATGCATCATTTCACTCATACACAACAATCTACACCATTTCAAAGAACACAATCACCACCCACACTCACATCATAGACACATACAAAGATCCTCAATCACTGTAGTCACTCGGATAAGCCAAATTTGAAATAAAAAAAAGCAGCCTGGTGTTTAGGTGCAAGATATCATGGGCTCAGTTGTAATTAAATATATTTAGTGTGACATAAAAAATAAACAAACAGATGATAATTATCTATGGAAGACGCTCATTTCAATCTGCTTTTTACCCAAACATATTGCAAAACTGAGTGTCCGTAGCACCAGTGTCAAAATCGGACGCTACAATTCGCTGTGCTTTTTTGGAGAAGTGAGTTTTGGAGAGGGGGGGAAAGTGTATTTGCAACCAGCTACAGGTAGCGCACACACAAACACACACACGTCCATGCATCCTGGTTTCATTGAGCGACAGACCTCGCTAGATCAGCAAAGTCAGAACTTAAACTAAGCTTGATTTTCCAATCACAAACTTAATCACAGAGTATGACATCACTAGCCTTTCTTCCTCCTCTTTGGCTTGATTTACTGTGTAGCAAATAATGTTGGCTTTAATTACACAATATAATAATTACATTAGCGAAGCTAGCTCTTTAAACACAGTGCTGTTTTCCTCTCCAGCAGCAGTAGCTAGCCAAGTGCACTTAGCAGGCTCACTAACATTAGGCTTACTATTGCAGTGGGCAATTCAAGACAAGCCAAGTTTGTAGGAAGCTAACTCAATGAACTATCATGGTGATACTAGATAGCAGGTGAGGACTGGCAAGAATTAAATTGGTGCAAATAAAATACACTGCTGTTTTCACTCAGGCGTAAATGGAACCTAGCTTTAAAAAAAAAAAAAAAAAAAAAGCGTCTGTAGGACAATTCGTTGTGCATTGAGGTCACTGGTGCTGTAGTTCAGGGCCATGTGCGAGACTCTCACTGGTACTGCAGGTAGTTTTTGAGAGTCTGGGGCAGGGGGAGTGTGTGGATGTGATGGATGCGATGTCGGCCCAGAGCTTGTCGAGCTGCTCTCCTGCATAGTTCCATCAGTGGCAGAGGCTCAGCTGCAGAAAACAAAACACACCACCACTGTTAGACAACCTTTAACGACACACAGCGTCACACTGGCAGTGTGTGTCAGCCTGGGAAAGCTACAGACCCTCCTGAACCGAAATACATCTCTCTTTTGCATGTAGTTCAACCAAAAGTGCAATTGTAGTACAATTCTTTTCAGCATGTAGCTATCCATCAACTTGACCAAAGTGCGATATTCACTGTGTGAGGTTTTAGACATCTTTATTCAGACTGACTGTTTTTCCCCCACAGTGTTTGTTAAACTGGCTACTTACCCTCTGTGATCCACGAAGATGGCCAAAACAGGATTATAAAGTAAATAAAATCCATTTCCACATCCTTTTGGTGAAATATATTTATGGTTTCTTCAAGTTGAGGTATCATTGTATAACCAGAGTGTGCTAATTTTTCATCACAGGTTTTCTCAGACTGCCACATATTTTCACTCTATTACTCTAAACATTACAGAAGCCTCAAGTACTAAATAAGCTCTAGCTAAAGCCATCTGTCCACTATAGCCCGCTTAGTTTCCAAAAGTAAGGCAGTGTTCACACAAATCATTTTTTCCTTTACCAGCTGTGCACATTTCACATGCTCTAGTCAAGACTAGACTATTCACACTTTCATACACCAGGTTTTCCAAAAATTAAAGATTTTTAATTTGAATTTGAAAAAGTTATTGTACAGGGTTTTTTTTTTTCCCCCTCTTGAAACAGTTAGTGGGGAGAGTAAATGTGGTTGGCTATTTGCAAGTCAACAGCCTCTTCCTGTTAAAGTAGCCATTTTTTGGTTAAGTTCAGTGACGAAACATACTCGATTCTTTAATAAAAACTTTGCAGCACTACATGACAAACGGTTTGAAAGGCAGCTGCAAGGTTTTAAAATTGCTGCTGGAAGGTGTGGTTTTTTTTTTTTTTGGTCATCAGAACACTTTCAAAAACTGGAAAAAAGATTATTAGAGGGCTGAGTGACTAGATGCTCTTATTCTCATCAAAAATCAGAAGTCAGTATCTGTATTCAGTACATGTTACATTTTGTAAACTCTTTAAAAGTAACACCACTGATACCTATTTATTAATTATTATTATTATTATTATTATTATTTCATTATAAAATCAGCATACCCAGTTTCTCATTTGTGTTGCCCACTGAAGAACAGCAGTAAGTAGAGATGGGTGAAACACACCACCATGAAGACCTTGGGTTCTGTAGACATTTTGTTCTGTTCCCTAATGCAGGTAAGTAAGTTTTGTCAAAGCCTGTGTTTTGGTAATTAAGTGCGGCAGCAGCTTTCGGTGATGAACAATAACATTTTTGCTTTAATGTTCCTTTGGGCTTTAGTGGTTTGGTGTAAAATTCATGTTACTGCTATGAATATATTCAATAATAATAATAATAATAATAATAATAATTATTATTATTATTATTATTATTATTATTATTATTATTATTTATTTTTTTTTTTTATGAATGTCTGTACACAGCAGACTGGATTTCGCACTCGTCTGATTGAATTTTAAAATGTGTACTTGAATAGATAGGCTGTGGAGAACTTATTGTTTGATTTTGAGATACAGCTATATTTTAGTTCAAAGTCTTTTGCAATGCGATAATGCGATGTGTATGACCATATTCACCATGCAGAAGCATAAAGAAAACTGACACCAGTAACAGAGGAACAGTGGCAAACTGTAGCATGATAATACAGCACAGTTTTCAGGATGTATTCTGAATAGGTTACTTTATAACTGCATACATTTGGGAAGATGTATTCCAGTATTCAGCCATGGCTGCATGCAGTGTATTCTGTGACCAACCGAGGTTATATCTTGGACGGTCAAACAACCAAGATGGAGGGTAGACTACTGATGGGAAAATTAGTACTACTAGTGAGTGAATAAAAAGAGCTTTATTATGGGTCACATCATGTGATCATTTCATTTATTATGATTACATCATTTATTATGGGTCACTTAATTCGTTCAGGAACATTTACTGGCACGCACACTTTAATTTTAAGGATAGAAGGAAGCCAACTGCATCGGCTGAACCTAACTCGGTTATATTGGTAATTTACATCCACACTAGACTACGAGTGAAATTTCTAAAAAAACTTAAGGTTTCTGATTAAATAAATAATACAACATATATTTTTGGTGGATGTAGGGATGGAGGTATATGCAAGCTTCTAAGATGTAGCTGTTTTGAAAGGAAAAGCTTTGGTTTGCATTAGCACTGAGTTTTTAGTAAGTTTGGTTTGTATCCCCACTTCATGGTTTCAGCAACCAGAAAAATGCAAATATCACAGCTCTCTTAGATCTCTCTCTGCTTAGATCCTGGGGGTAGTGTTTCCTCTTGACATTAGATTATGTTACTGATCACCTGCAGATGTTGAAAACATCGCTCTGTGCAACAATATTTTGATTTATCTTCATCTTGTGATCAACTAAAATTGCATACACTTGTTTTAAAAGAACTCCTCAGCATATAGTTTAGGATTGACTTTACACTCTTCCATATGTTCTTCTGCTGTGGTTGCCTAATTAACTCTAGAGAAGAAAGGCTATAAAGACAGTGTGTGAGAATCCATTCATCACTTACGCTCTAGTCCGTTGATGTACGTCATTGTGACTTCGCAGTGGCCCCATACTGCACTGACGATCGGGTACAGCCTCCTCCCCTTGAGGCCACGAAAGGCTACGCCTAGGAAGTGTCCATCGGCGCAAAACCCCAGTGTACCCTCGTCCATGTCCAAGACCACCAGCACCTCCTCAGGTACTGAGAACGTGTCCTCATCCTCCTCGTTCTGGCTGCATGGGTATGAAGCCGCTGGCCCTGTTTGGCTTTTCCTGTCATGGTAAAGTTTGCCTCGCCCCAAATCCCATCCCCAAGATTCTGCATCGCTGCCAACAAGTGCCGTATACCCGACTGCATGAAGCGGTGCCCGAGAGGTTGCGACCCCAACTATGGCGTGTGTGCCACGTTGCCTCACAGGCCACCGGACAGTCCAGGCATGCAGGCCACGAGTGAAACCTACTTTACCTCTCACGCAGTCTGTACTCTGTGCTACTGGATGGCGATGGAACGTCACCCGGTCCTCATCTTTGATGAACAGGTTGAGTGAGCGGTCATCAGGGTTCCAAGCATGCTCAAGCTGAGTGGCAAAGTCCGCTGGAGGCATGTCCAGCAGCAGTTCCAGGCGCGGTGAGAACAGGTGGCCTAGTCTGTGTCCTTGTCCATGCCTGCCAAGGGGCACAAGGGCAACCTGCAATGCCAGCGCAGCCCCCTCGCACTCCTCGGCAGATTTCACCACGCCCGAGACCCTCTGCCCCATCACGGCCCTGCCAAGGGCATCACCAACCACTGTCGGGGTTACCTCATGGGCCTGATGTAAGAGTAGAGGCTCAGCCAATCAACAAAGGCTGTTCCATTTCATGAGGAAGTGGTGTAGCAAGAGAGCAGCACAAGGTCCTCTGCAGAGAAAGGAGAAATGGTCAGCATTTAAACCAGTAGAAAGATCTGTACAATCATATATTGTTTGTGCAATAAATTCTGAGAATAAGAAGAAGCCTGAATTGCAGGAAACTATCAAGTGTGCTGTGAAAAGAGTGTACCATTTTTTCCCCTGAGTTTATGGTTCAGCATGCCTACCCACACCACACTTATGGCCTGTATGGCAAATCAGTAATCACTCTAGTGATCTAAAAGTTCCTCCCTTCCCACAAATCTGTTCAGATGACTGCATTTCCCATAAAACGAATGGGATCTGTCAGACTAGTCAACCCAGCTGCTTCTGTTGCACAACACACACTCAGCCAAACACACACACAAACCTTTCCTCAGAAACTAAAAAAGTCAGTATTGAGCAACTCTGAAATAAACACTCTTCTGTTTTGTTGTTAGAGTCTAGAAGGCCTACAGTCAAAACCGTCAGGCACAACTGCAAAACCAGCTTAAAACAGCCAAGTAAAAAGGAATAGCAGGAAAACCCCTTCAGATCATTAGCACCTAATGCACTGCACCTCAGCCCAGAACAGATCAGAAAACACAGCCTAGGTGCAAAACTGAAGGAAGCAGAGAAGGGAGAAGCAGAACAATGCGAGACAGTGGACGAAAGTGACAGAAACATCAAAGCATTTAACATCTCAAAACTCCATTAATAACAGCTACAAAAAATATAACTACATATTAGTTCACCTTCACATCTGAGACAGCTTTCCAGTACTCATCCTGAGGATACTCCTCAGAATCCTCCCTTCTCCTTCACAAATCTTTAACTGGACAAAGTGGATCTATAAAGTGGATCATCAAGGAAGGATTGTCTAATAAAGTGGTCAGTTAATGCAGTGTTTTATAAAACACTAGCAATGTTGCTGAGCCTGATACATTAGTGCCAGCATCTCTACCCCCCCTGTGTCATGGCTGTCCTGAGAATGGTCCATCATCAAAGGAATATCTAGGCAGCAGTGGTTCTGTGCTGGTCTTTCCCATTGATAGACCATTTTGGTGGATTTGATACCACTGTGTATAGCGACAAATGGGCTACAGTCAGTAACTATACATCTACAAAGTAACCCATGTGGTAAATTTACTTGATAAACTGGCAACTCTGTAGGTGTCTATGGATAGCACAATAAAAATGGACTTAATTTCTTGGGTACAAATAATACATTCTGACAAACAGCATTCCAGTTCTCAAACGTCCATCTGAGGGAAGCGGCTACAAACACATTACCATATAACATAACAAGAGGACACAATTTAGCAAAGTCATTACACACGTGGCATAACACTAAGGGGTCTAAACACTGAGCAGATGTTGCCTGGAGATTTTTCTCAGAGCCGAAAGTCATGCTGCCTTAATGCCAAGACAAATAACCCTAAGAATGAGCTAAAGGTGTGGGCTGTGTAAGTTTCATACCAGCTAGCTGTAAATTATTCATAACTGCAAGGGTGGAACTGATGCGATGGTCCAACTAAAACACAGTTCCTGGGTGTTTGCACACCAGTGACCACACCATCCAAACTCAATGCATTTCAATCAGGACACAGACAGTGTTAGGTTAGGAAGTGTATGGGTACACGGTGAATTGCTGCTTCATTACACAAGAGTTGTAACCACCTACAATTTGGCGCAAGGTTCACTCTACTCAATGCCCAGTTTTAGGTTATGCCGTGTCATTTAGTTAGAACTAGGAGAGTAACGATACATTTATACATTGTGACGTGGCATGGCAATGAAAAAAAGTGATTTGTGCATTGTGGAAATGTGCGATTCACATTCAGCAGTCTATTAATTATGCATGTAATGCAGTTGCACTTTTGAACACCTGAGGCACAACCGATAGAGTTAAAATATGTAGAGAGCACGCTGGTCACATGATCGCATTCTGTTTTGGACAGCTTGTGAAGTCATCTGCACATCTGAATCCCGATAGTGCCAGATTGCAGTGACCAACACGCATTACATGTTATACGGTTACAGACCACGTTGTAACAGTTTAAAAAAAGCTCTTCAGTAGCATTTAAACATCACCAAAGGTCACGGAAATCAGGCATTTTCAGCGACTTTGGAGCTCTATTTGTGCTATGGAGCTTATTATGTTAGAGTCGATCATTTTCAAAGTCCCCAGGTCAGAGACTTTATTTATTTAATTTTTTTTAAAGATATGGTGAACCTGTAGTACATTTTGTTTACAATATTAAACCTCTGTTTATAGTAATTTTTGATTATTTTGCTGTTGACAAAAATGCTCACTGCTTTGCATTGTTATGATTCAGAAATAAAAAGGGAGTCCTTTTAGTCATAATTTTTTTCATTTAAATTTTGTTCAAAATATTCTGAGAATGCATTCAAAATCGTGAAGACAGCATCGTGAATCAAAATAGACTCATAACCCGTACGCGTAGTTACACCTGTAGCTAGAACTAATAAGAACCAGTTCACACTGCTGTAATCACATATCGGCAATGTATAAAACACAATCGTTACTATGAGCACTCATTTAGAAAATAGAGATAAAACTGTCAACAGCTTCTGAAACAGACTAGTGTAACCATGACAGTTATATTTTACTTACATTTGCATATGCCACAACTAAGAAAACTAACAGCAGCATTTCAAAAAGGCTCTGAATTATGAATGTAGGAACTGGTGTAGGCTACAAATTGGTGAAGGCAGCAGACACCTTAGATAAATTTCTTAAACGTGCATTTCTGCATCAGCTTTCACGTCTCTGCTTTCTGCTTAGGCCGAGAATTTTCACCATTCACGAGAGATTCACCAAAGTCCAGCACCCCAGGTGGGTAGAAGGAGGATGTGATCAGAGTGTGGAATTCTGAGTTGTATAGTTTATAAGCTTAGTTAAACACTATAAGAAATTTACATAGTGTTGTATATTCGGGAGCAGCTTTTGAAGTGTGCAAGAGATGAGAATAGGGAAAAAATAGGAAACGAGCATGATGAATGAGAAACAGTTTGCCATGATGCTGTAGATAATCTTACATACGAGGGTGGTGGACATGGCGATATAATCAGTTATCATAACTTTTCCTTTCACAAACTTTGTTAGGAGTGTGTAAAAAGCAAGCCAACTCCTCTTGTCTTGGGCAACTTTTTTCTTCCTCTAACAATGTTATATATTCATTTTATTGATGGATTTAGGGATTGTAATGATATTCAAGATTCCTCATTTTAAATCAGCTTAAGGACAAACATGGGTCCTAAGGCTAGAACAGCTGAAAATTACATGTAAAAAAAATATTGTTTATTTTCAATTTACTATTTATTTTCAAACATGAGTTTCTTTTAAATACTACAACTAGAAACTACAGTATTCTGCAACTCTAGGACTAAATTAAACTACTTTAGAAGATCAGTTGCATAACCTTCAGAGATAGTGATAAAAATCTGCAAACATCGCTTCCTGCAGGTGAGGAAGAAGAAGAGAGAAAATTTTAAATTTAAATCATTAACACCTACAGCACTGTGATTCGCCCCAGAAAAGAATAGAATACACAGCTTAGGTGTAAAAGTGAAAGATGGGAAACAGAGAATAAACAAAAAGGTGAGAGCTGCCCCTCATCCTCCAATACAAGATCACAGGCGAAATATTACTGATTAATTCAATAGCTTCAATGTGCTTTATTAAACCTGTTTTACTGTAGCATCCTATTACCAAATCAAATTTATATATATATATATATATATATATATATATATATATATATATATAAACCAGAAACCTATTTTTAAGTCAGTTAGGCCAAAGGTGACTCATCTGTGATTCCCAGAGAAAACTAAATGCTTTTGGTCAGCTTCCAAGCGCCATATACTGCCACTGGAGCTCTATAAATCTGTCACAGGTGACCACTTTGAAAACAGATATACAGCCTATGCTCCAGATTGCATAACCAAATTTGCTCCATTAACAGTCCATATATTTTTCTATATATTAGCTGAATAACTGTAATATCTGTAGAAACCAGAATTTCAATAGTAATCACTCAGCCATGCGGTCCTTTAGACAACTAAAAAATAACACGCTAAATGACTAGGGATTACGCATATTTTGTGTTTACATAACGTAAATGTGACAGAAAAAAAAACAGATGTGCCAACAGCTGGCAGGTGCAGTTGTTGAGTGCCACCATGTGCACTGATGCATGTGGCCTGTATGAAATGTACACATTGAGGGGATTTTTTTTTTTTTTTTTAAATATCACCACTCACAATCTGCCAGTGCCTGTGCCATTTTTCTTTAACCATTTCCTGTTTTCATTAAAGTCACACACTCAGGGTTTACTGGCTATTTTCAGGACACATACAGATTGGACATGTTCTGTTCAATAAGTCAAAAGTCTAACTGAAGAATTTCTTCGGCCTACACTTCTTGAAATTTCTTCGGCCTACCGAAACTTCTTGAAATGTCAAAAACGCAGTGCTGTTTACTGTATGCATGGGTAGCAGAGTACAGATAGTGATACATAATCCGATTATCCCGTGTCAACAGAAGAGGATGGTTCCCATGCGAGTTCCTAGCAAGGTTTTTCCTTGCCTCCGTTTTGCTCATTATAGATTTAAATCTATATCTGGATTTCTGTAAAGCTGCTTTATGACTATGTCTTTATGTCTATTGTTAAAAGCACTATAGAAATGGAATTGAATCAAAACTACCACATTTCCTAGGTAAGGGAGTTTTAGGTACTCTGCGTTGTGATACAGAGATCCGAACATGTTGAGAAAAATCTGCAAAAACATGATACAGCAGCTGAGAAAATGAGCAAGGGTGAACATGTAGAGCATATGTTGTAAATAATAAATACAAAATTAAGTATATGTAATTTTACTCTCACTGGCTCCTGATTTTTTTTTTTTTTTTTTTTTTTAAACACATCCTGTATAAAAGAGATTAAGAATTCACAAAGTCACATACACACACCATAAGGCCCAGTAACCTCAAACACTAAAAGCAGACGTTGGACTCTGACAAGGATCTCCAGCTAAAATCAACACTAAGGCAAATAACCCAAGGAAGAGCCAAACGTGTGGGTTGTGAGAGTTTTGCATCCCCCAACTGTAAATTATTCATACCTGGGAGCCATTACTAACAATAGCAGGCAAAAACCACAGGGTGGAACCGATACTGAGGTCCAACTGAAGGGCAGTTCCTGGGTATTTTAATAAGGACAGTTTGTACATAGTGTCAGGTGAGGACACGGAGAAGGGAATCTTTATCCAGTCAAAAATACAAACCAATTACTGTGTGGTGAGACACTGGAAGTTACTTACAGCACCACATCAACCTGAAAACTCTAAACTTTTTTTAAAGCTTTAGATTTGAGGGGAAAAATTAAACAAACTTTTAAAAACAAATCCTGCCTCTAAACACTGAATCATCACTACTGTTGTTCAGCGTTGAAAACTGTAAGTAGCTTAAGCCAGGAGTGTTCACACTGGAGTCAGAGAATTCAAAGGGGTTTTGCACTGAAGCTATATGGGGAATGGAGCCAACAAGCAATGGAACCTACCAGTTTACGGTTACTAGCTTATCATTGTGATGATTATGTTTAAAATCTTTACACACTCACCTTAAAAGACCTTGTTTGACTCAATAATACCACTTGAGTACGAACAGTTTCATAAGTTAATATAAAAGTGGAACTCTATTTGAAAAAGAAGGCACTGCTGCTACTGTACTTTGGTCATATCAGCGAGCTTCCAAAAGGGGAAAATTCCAACTTTTCAGAAAAGCACTGAGTGACATCAGGTACCCAACCCTTAAACTGGGGACCAAGCAAGAAAAAACAAGCAGCTCAAATTCTATTGATTTTCTGCTTCCAGAGCTACATCAAAGGCAAACCCCCACATCGTCAGAGATAAAACAATCTTTATAAAGTTTATTACACATCATAAAAATATGATTATTAATTCTAAGCTAGATAGCAAGCTAGGATATTTGGTAAGCTAATACTAGCTAGGACTGGTAAGAACATAATGGATACAGTGTGCATGTCATGCTCAGGCCAGCATATACAGCTTTTCTGCTCATTTAAAAAAAATAAATAAAAATCTTATCATCCAAGGCTGATGCAAACTTTTCATACCAAATATGTCAGATTAAATACATGATATGCAAGAGTGAAAATTCTGAATGTTATTTTGCCACTTTAATTCAGAATTATCAAAGAAAAAAGTTATACATTTCCGGATATTTCCTCTACCTCTAATACCATTAGAGCAGTTTAATTACAAAACAACAATCAACACCATAAGGACTCCAGATAAACCAGGTATTACACTTGTTTAATTAAAAAACAAGTGCAATACCTGGTTTATCTGGCGTGTGTGGTGTTGATTATGAGCCCAAGTTTCCAGTATAGCTGTGAACAGTGTGTGTGTGTGTGTGTGTGTGTGTGTGTGTGTGTGTGTGCGCGTGCGCGTCATCCTCATGCTGACCCCAGCGTCAGGTACATCTCTTTGCATGACACAGAGACATTACAAAACAACACGGGAGAGAAGAAAGAAGAAGGGAAAGTGAAGAGGAAGAGGAAGGAGAGTCTGGGGTTTAAAGGGGTCACTTCCTGCTTCCCTCTGGCAGACTGGGCACGCTCGTGTGACTGATGGTATTCACTTGGCTACCAAAAAGACTGACAAGCTGCAGCTTGACCAAAACCCTGCAGCCTGGGTATAAACAGTTACACGCAAAAGGGAACACGTCACACTGATACTGACATCATTACACTGGCTCCCTGTCTGTTTTAGGACAGAACACATGTGAAGCAGTTAACCTTGTGAGCTGCATTATATTTATAAAATACACTATACAAATAAAGCTTAATGTTATTATTATAATACTGTATTATAAGAGGTCAGTATAGTTTACAGACCAGGATTAAAACAAATTTGGCCAAAATCGCAAATTCGCAATGTTTCAGCAATCCCAAGCTGCACGCTTCACTGCATTTTACTTGAAACTGAACTGAATTTATTATACCGTATTGCCTGACAGGCTCGCACCAGCTCAGCAGCTGAGGGCTACGTCTAGTGTTTGACCAGTTGTTTCTTTTACTGCTGATGGTGATAGACATTTAGAGAGCACTGAGAGATGATTATTGACAAAAGACTCAGAAGTTTGTATCTTCCAAATCCAAAATAATAAAAGTTTCCAAGCAAACTCCTGTAACTGCCAAGTCAAGACAGTACAATGGACAGGACGAATCTGAGAGACAGACTTGGAACATTGTTTGAAAATGCTCACCAAATGTCCATATTGCTGGTATAAATTCAATTTCTTTGTCTTCTTTACTTTTTGTTCTAAAGGTATATACTTGAGTGCACACTTTAAGAAAGGAGAAGCACCACGTGTCCAACCCATTACTTTAGGTCTAATTAATCTAATTAAACTTTCCAGAGTGAAGAAATAAGTGCAGCATACTTTGCAACCGAGTGTTTGGAAAACATGCACATTCAAATCGCTGCCCAAACAAGAAGAAAAAAAAAAAAAAAAGTCTTGGAAAACAGATAAAGCGAAACAAAACACTGTGGAACTGTGTTGCACCTGATTACGCAACATCCTTACACATTCTGTCCAGCCCTGCATAACACAAGGTTACAACTCATTACTCACAAATATCCCATTACTAAGTTATACAGCAGTGCAATTAAAGCTAGTGATCAAAAATAATGGAAGTCTGAAATAAGCGATGGGGTTAGGTACAAACAACCGATTCAAAATTCACGATATTCAAATCAGACCTTACTTTACCTCCAGTATGGACAATACCCTTTGCCATGGGCCTAAATGATATGCTTTTACACACAAACCTCTCTCGTCCCTCATTTGCATTACAGATGGCAAAACAGTGTACCACTGCAACAAATAACGATCATATGCAAACGGCATGGCAGAGGGAGTTCATATAGTACCGGCAAGAGCTACACATTAAACGCAGAGGGCTCAGGGAAGGACAGGAAGTGCCGTCTTTTACACACCACAAACCACAAACAAAACCAAAAAATTCTAACAACTATTTAGTTAGCCAGAGATTTACTAATATAACACTCCATTTCAAATAAACAGCAAAAAAAAAAAAAAAAAAAAAAAAAGCACAGTTCAAAACAGTTTGAAGTGACATAAATCCAATTTCTGACTTAATCTGACAGATCTGATTTTCTCAAGACTGTCAAGGAATAACAATCTTTTTCGAATCAATCCCGAGCCACTTTTGAACATGGTCCCAGATCAGACACACATTGATTTGATAAGTGGCAATGCTACATGAATGATAATGGTCAGATTGGAATTCATGTGGCTTTTTTTCCCCCAGAACAAATGCATATATCACTGGTTTTGTCATTCAGTGTCTGCAGTGTGGTACAATGATGAACAACAACAGCAGCAGTGACTATATAAAATAAAGAAATTAGTTATTTACTTGATATTTGGAGAACTGATTCAAGCAAAACTAGAAGGAACCTACTGAAACTGAGAGCGGAGTGATATAATTGGCCAAGAAATACAGGGTACAGATGAATTCAAATTAAAGACAGATATGGATCAGTTGTGGTTATGAATCCGAACTGGCGACGCAGGCAAATCTGAGCACAAACAAGCCTGTAATGTGAACTCAGGCTAAACACAAGTACTTAGAAATTAACTAATGAAACACACTAATGTTATAACCCTATTCTCAAGAAATAACAAAATGATGTTACACTGGTCCAACAGCACTTTTCTACAAAACACCAACCTTCAGTAGTGAGGGACAGAACAAGAATGATAGAAAATCATGAAAGAGCAGTTTGGAGAGCTGTGTCCACTTAAAACCAAACACTAAGAAAAACAAATAAGACCCTAAAGCACCTCCATTTTAGCTACTGTATCAGTTTGACATCACATGTATAACAATGTACCCACTAGCTGCAAATACCACCTCACTGGTTCTGTTACACAATGGGAAGCAGACACACGTACTCAAGTGGAGTATGGATAGTTCTGGATTCAGATTAGCAACTCTGCAGCTGAGCAAGTGATCAGTGCCCCTAGCATGCCACATATTTCCTACTGATGTCCTATAGAACTTTCCTGAAGAAATATCTGTTTTTATCAGCACAGTTTTCATCAATGCAAATATGTCTATGGAACCAGAATATCTGCTGGTTTAATCAGCCCACTGCTCTATCGGTCAGACTCTGCTGCACATCGTTTAAGACGCCTCGTCTTTAATTCAGTCCACTCAGAAATACACATCACTCCTGTGTACAAGTTGATTCGCCTACAATGTGCAGACTTCTGCTTGTCAAAAGCTGAGTTTCAGATAATGACTGGGTTTATTTCATGCCTTGTTCTATAAGTTGTGGGACCTGGTAGGAGTTTTATTTTTACTAGGGGGAATTACTGTTAGAATTTTGAGCCCTTAAAATTGGGTCACAGGGGAAGAAAAAAAAAAAAACAATTTCTATGTTGAAGTTTAAGGACATCGATCCATCCATTGATTTTCCTATACTGCTTATCCTACACAGGGTCACAAAACGCCTGGAGCCTATCCCAGGGGACTCGGGGCAGAATGCGGGGGACACTCTGGACAGGGTGCCAACCCATCACAGGGCAAAATCACACACTACGGACAATTTAGAGAAGCCAGTCAGCCTACGATGCATGTCTCTGGACTGGGGGAAGAAACCGGAGTACCCAGAGGAAACCCCTGAGGCATAGAGAGAACAAGCAAACTCCACAAACACAGGGCAGAGACGGGATTTGAACCCCCAACCCTGGAGGTGCGAGGCAAGGGTGCAAACCACCAAGCCACCATGGCCCCCAGTTTAAGGACATTTTACACACAAGAGAAAAGATGAACAGAAATTCTATTTTAAGAAGGCAGTGATCAAATATTGGCCTAAAACACTGGATTGGTATCAAATCAGATTTGACATTTTCAGGCCAGATGATATTTAGATTTTAGGCTGTAAACAGATTTAATGTTAACTCCCGGGACACAGATGTTTGTGTGTGAACACTGGCCACAACATATCCAGTTAAAGTACGCCATCATGCATCTGAGGTCACTTTGAAGTATCACTGAAAACTAGAGCTCAGATATGGGAATCCGTGCATCACTAAGGGTTTTATTTCAGTAAAAGATTGCCCTTTAATCATAACTTATACTGTGGGACTCCATGCACTTTAGACACAGATAAGAAATGAAAGATTCCTGCTCACATAAGGACTTTAACACCTAGGAACTGTTTCATAATGTTTTCTCAGTTCATTAAAATGCTCAGACATAAAACACACCTCAAACTTTCCTTTACAGAGGCAATGTTGCATCAGAGAGTAATCCAGGTATGAATACATGCATGTTCAGCATTCTCAGCAAAACACAGATAATAAATACAATATTTTGAATTAAAAAAAAAAAAAAAACAACCCTGACCAGTGTTCTGCCACTTCCTACTTTAAAAAAAAAATCATTTCCCATTAAAACACCTTCAACATTGTTGTGACATTCAATACATTTCTGTAAAAGCATATAGTCACTGAAAATTTTAGTAGGACATGTCGAAACTTTGGTATTAAACCTTGTGCATGATTAATAATCATTAGTAATAATAAACAACAATCAATAATAATTAGCAAATTAATAATCTATATTTCATTTCAAAAGGCTTAGAATTATGTTAAAGGATTATGTTAAGAATTGCTCATAAAATATTAACTCATTGAATCATTTTAATAAAGTTATAATTATGAAGTCCTGAAAATAAATCATGTTTTTTTTTTTAACTATCTCCTTCTCTTTTTTTTCCCTTTTCTATGGCTGCATTTTGAAGTTAAAAAGTAATATAAACCTAATAAAAGTGATATGTTGTAAAGTATAAATCATGAAGTTATGAAGCTGTTGATGACATCATAACACATTTCCTGAAGATTATTTTAACTCTGTTACTCAAACATAAGACTGTTTGGTAAGAGTGAGGTGTAAGATAGATCAAGTGTGTTTCAGAGTTCAACACCAACGCAAACAAACTGACACACAACTATTAAGTTAGCAAACATTAACATTTGCAACAGAAACCCTGCAGAAAGGCGCTACACCTCACAATAAACTGATTTCATTCCCATTTCCGTTAACAGAACAACAAACAAACACAAACAAACACAAACAAACTGGCCACGTTGGAGCTACTCACGCCTCGGGAATTACAACTTTTCTCTTGCAGGAAAACTACACAAAGACACAAAACACATTTTAATCACTCACACCGCTGTAATGGCTACCTGTTCAAGCAGAGTGAGTCTGTGAAATCCCAGAGCTGCTGTTTAAACTTGCTTTGCGCCTTAAAAGCGTCCGAAAGGGAAGCAGCGAACACGGCTTTGTTATAGAGTGCCAAGGCAGTGACGTCACTGTAGAGCCGGAAGTGATTCGTCTGTTTATTTAATGTTTTTTTTTTTTTTTTTTTTTTGGGCGGGAGAGGGGGGCTATTTATTTTTTTCATAGGCTTCTGGATTATCCCTAATTTAAAGTCTGAGTCGTTTTTTTTTTTATTAGTTCCAAACAATATTTTCTGTTTTCCATTTTGGATTGTAGTATGGTCACGGTGTGAAAACTACACTTCCCATAAACACCCGCTCTCCGAGCTAGCCAGTGTTATGCAGTCTTCACGTGCAGCTCGATTTTACACTTGAGAAAATTGAGTTTTTTGTACCTTGTTAGATAGACTATATAATCAAAAGTTTGTGGACATCTGACACTCGCACCCATATGTGATTCTTCCCCCAAACTGTTGTAACAAAGTTTTAAGCACACAGTTGTATAGGATGTCTTTGTATTCTGTAGCGTTAAGATTTCGCTCCGCTGGAAGTAAGGGGCCCAAACCTGTTCCAGCATGACAATGCCCCTGTGTACAAAGCGAGGTTTATAAAGGCATGGTTTGCCAAGGTTGGAGTGGAAGAACTCGAGTGTCCTGCACAGAGTCCTGACCTCAACCCCACTGAACACCTTTGGGATGAACTGGAACGCTGACTGCACCCCAGGTCTCCTCTTCCAACATCAGCGCCTGACCTCACTAATACTCTTGTGGCTGAATGGATACAAATCCCCACAACCACGCTCCAAAATCTAGTGGAAAGCTAGATTCCCAGAAGTTGAAATGGATGTTCAAAAGAGCACAAATGGGTGTGATGCTCAGGGGTCCACATACTTTTGGGCATATAGTGTAACATGGGGCCACAAATATCAAGCCTCGTAACTGCTGGAAATTATGACACTGACCTAATTTCAGTCCTATTCTTATTCATATGAGTAAAACCCAGCACTTTAACTATTTATTTTACAAGTAAAACCAATTTTCTTGACAAAATACTAAAAATCTCTGTAACTGATTTTTCTTCTCTACTGACATACTAATGCAGTATACCTAAAATGCACACTGTATATAAAATATATACTGTATATATTGTGTATTCATACATAATTAAAGTGAAAAGGATATGTATTTGACACATTTGTCTGTATTAAAGTCCTTGTGGCATGCACAAGTGTGGGACTTTTTACATTATTTTACATTTCAATATTTATTTACTGATTTGTGGAAGTGCTCCAAAGTACACAAAGTAAACTACCTATAGGTGCCACTTTTACTGTGCATCTTGCTCATAAGGGCTCTGCAGACAGTCACACCATCAGCTCAAATAAGAAAGCAAAATAAGCAATCCACATACACCAGAGGCCCACACTGGCTAACACACTGTATGTGCAACAGTTGTATATGATTTCTTTAATTTAGACACAAATTAAATTCCAAAGTTCATAACAAAAGAACCTCACTAGAAAATGAGCTTTGCTTCACCATATTGTTTTATTGGAGTCCAGAGTAATGAGTTCACAAGACATTTCAGATTGAGTTCATTTGACAACTGTAATGAAATTTAGGTTTTGATTACATACACAGTAGGAATTATCTAACAAAAACTTTTATCACTTACTTTTATTACTAAAGAAATCACAGCAATATGTAAATATTAACTACATATAACTAAATATAACTCATGAGTCAGGATATAGCTTCAGATATGTTAAAGGCCTTACAGTAAAATCTAATACAATTCTCTGTATAGTCTTACAATCAGCTACACTTATGCACAGTAAACCAGACATCATGTTAGAAGATAATATGATTTAAAAAAGGATTATTTGAGTCAACAAAAGCTTTGATATTTGATTTAACAGATTTCTCATTGACATGATTCTATTCCATTAACTAATCACATTTATGACCATCTGGAATCTAGTAATATATATATATATATATATATATATATATATATATATATATATATATATATATATATATATATATATATATATATATATATATATACACATACACACATACATACATAAAGAAAGAATGGTATAAATAATAGCATAAAGAAAAAAAGAACACCCTATAAAAAGAATGCCCTATAAAACATGAGGCAATTAAGCATCAGCATAGCCACATTCTCTCACACTGCTTTCCTCAATAATTGATGGATCATAATATATCCAGAAAACATTTTGATAAAACCACCATCATCATCATAAGCCTTGTTTAGATAAAGCAGTTAACATCAGCACATATAATATCAGAATACTGGTAGCTCATAACATAATGATTATGAGTACACATGACAAATTAGTTGTCGAAGTATTTACTCAATTCCTGAGTGATTTTAACACACCTTTTGTTAATCAGCTACCACTGTGCTCAATGTAATACTCTATTGCTTCTTATTTATCAAAACTAATATTAAATTCCTTCTCTGATTTTGAAGTTCATGTCTAATCTTTGTAGAGAAATGAATGAATGCACCATAAACATTGCGTAGCAACCTTGGAATGTGTAAAATGTAGATGGTCTCATTATAAATTAATTATTAAGTAAATACAAATTATAAGAATTCGAATAGATTTTATTTTGCTGAATGTGAGAGTAAAACAGTAGAACCTGCACACATGATGCGACATGAACTAGAACCCAAGTCACATAAATATTGCAAAGAAAAACAAACATGGTAAATAATCTGCTTTTCATTTTACTATAGTAGCTTTTGGTGTCAGTGATGTTTTTCATGTAGGTATAGTTTTTAATTAGTTTTAAGTTGTTTTTTTTATTTCAGTTAGCATTCTTGTAGTTAGCAAGTTGTAATTTTTAATTAACTAAATTGTTTTCAGCATTTTTTCCGAATTCGGACAACTGAGCCACCTCCAACCCCAAACCCTGCATAGACTGGCTCAGTGAATGTTGTCTGGACTTTATGGAGGAGGGTCATCTTGTCAGAGACACTGTAGAAAGACAGAGTTCCTGCACTGTGGTTCAGGTACACGCCGATAGTTGTCAAATTGAACTGACGAAGATTGATTACAATTTGGTTATGTCTGAAATAGGATCTTTGGTTAGAGCGGGATAATCTCCAGGATTTAGCATTAAACCCAAGTCTACACTCATTACTGTCTCCTTTACGCATGATGCCTTTGTATGAAACTGCTACAGACCAATCATTTCCACTGCAATCAGCTTCCCAGTAACAACGACCATAAAGATCCTCTTTACATAAGACATTTGCAAAATGGTTAAATCTCTCAGGATGATCAGGATATGGATGGGCTGGAGGAGACTGGCTCACTTTTCTGTCTCCCTCAGACAGAGAAAGGCTATTGTCGATGGTGTTTGGATCCACATGAAGATCACAGAAATCTGATTAAAGATTAATAAACGCAAACACACATCCATGAGTTATCCATGATAGTTGCTCTTACCATTTTTATAATATCACAAGAAAGCCATGGGGGTTAATGTGAAAAACAATTAAAGTATGTTAATAATAACAGTTAGTAATGCATTATGATACTTCCTATACATACAGACTTTATGGACAGTGATATCAGTCATTGGTAAGTTTATGTTCTTGACAATTAAAAGTCTCTCAGCTACTATTTGTGATTTGTTCATGGCTATAAATAAGACTCTTCACATTGGCCCTTCAAATTACCACTTTTGACTAGAGCCATAAACATCTGACTTGTATTTGACAATAATTGCATACTTCTCTGTCTTTAAAAATTCTTTTTCCATCATTGACTTTAAAAAAAAAAAATAAAACAAGCCATGTTGTCAGTTCTCTAATCAGACCAGAAAGGGTAAATAACATTAAAAAGCTATAAAAAGTCTAAAGCAATACCTCTAGTACTGTAGCTAGCGTCGGATCCGATGAGCTGCCTTCAGCTATATAACTTACAGTAAATTGCAGGTGATTGGACAAGCCGCAACAGAGGATCTACTACGGAAGCCGCAATGGTTCATATTTAGGCTCACTGAACCTCAGCCCACTTTTTGCCCATACTTTATCAGTTCTGTTACAGTACTTTGGTCTGCTGAAATACTTTACTGGCTCCGTATCTGGACAATGGTCCACCAGCTGATGACCCCTGATCTACAGGGTGTCTGAAAAGTCAGGAACCAATGAGAATAAAACTACATATACTTAAATTTGTATTTATTATTTACAACATATGCTCTACACATTCATCATGCTCAATGGATTTTCTCAGAGATAAAGAATTATTAGCTAAGGTATCTAACTTCTATCAAGCTTAAGGTTAAAATCTCCCTCTTCTGGTCGGAGCCTGTGTGAAATGCTAGGAGCCAGTTACTTCCTCTGCAAAATACAGTTTCAACATGGCAAATTATTTTATTCTACCCTACAGGGTTTCTGTTCTATAATGATAAGCACAGTTATTTCAGTGTTAATGTGTTACAGGTAAAGTTTACATATGACTCACATTGCAAAAAGTCCTCTCTGGTTTCCGGCTCTGAAGGCTCCACAACATGGATGTTCATAACTGTAAAGAAACAGCACAACAAACACATATGCAGCTACAGTGGCAAGTATTTGGACATTAAACCACACTTATAAATGTATAAAATTAAAGGTAAAGCTACATATATGCTCTATAAATTACTATGGCACCTCCTGGTTAAAACTAATTGCAAAAGAAGAGGGAAGTAAATTTTGAGAAAAGTTCTAGCATCATCTGTTTCCACAAAGAAGGTCAATCTATTTGCCAGATCAGCAAAACTTGAAAAAAGTACATAAATGAAGGACTTGTGAATGAAAATAGACAACACACAGGCAGACCCAGAACCACCACCAGTAGACTGGGCAGGATAATTGTGAGTAAAATCAAGAGAAACAGATGAGAAACAGCAGCAGGGATTGCCTCGGTGATCAATAAGACTTACCAGATACAACTAGAGTGCAAACTACTCGAAATGAGCATGGGTACAGAGGAAGATTAATGTGGCAGAAACCATTCATCAGCCTCAAGAATAAGAAAGCAAAAGTGAAATTTGCAAAAGAACATGCACGGAAAGACAGCAGCTTCTAGAGAACCGTCTTAGTGCTCTCAGATGAATTGAACTTGATGGTACAGAGTTTGTGTGGAGAAAGCCAGGAGAAGAATTGCAACCAAACTGCACTAAAAATACTATAAAGCACAGAGGGGAGTGGGGCTGTTTTTTTTTTTTTTTTGTACAGAGGTGTTGGTGAGCTTGTGTTCATTGACGGCATCATGAACTCAGAAGTGCACAGAGGCATTCTGGATGCAAAATTGCTGATATCAGTGAAGAAATTATTCACGTGACAGAAGTGGATTTTTCAGCAGGATAACGTTCCAAAGCACCAGCCATCCTTTTGAAAGAATACAGCCCAGAACCCTCAGCTAAACCCTACAGATGATCTATGGGATTCAATGGAGAAGAAATTGTTGATTGGCAATGATCGAGTGTGGATAAACTGAATGTTTTGTTGGTTGAAACTTGGAAACTTCCACCACAACTGTTACAGAAACTGGTTGATTCCATACCAAGACACTGACAAGGAGTTCTGCGAAACAAAGGATGGCAAACTAAATACTAAAACACTGTAACTGTGATTTTTATGAAGCCAGTATTAAGTGTCCAAATACTATTTTGTCTCATTATGCCCAGTATATCTATACCTTTTATACGTTTATACATAGCAATCTATTTTTGGGGGAATAGTTTGCTTGAAAGTTGTGCTTGGGGTATCTTTCTTTAAAATAAATACCACTGGCTGTGACGTTGTTTTCTAACGCAGTGAAATTCATACATTTGTAAGTGTGGATTAAGTGTCCAAATACTTTTTGGGGCAACTGTAGGCATCTTTTTATTGGGTATCCAATGTACCTCAGTTTTTTACATGATATATATTGTTACCGTAGACACTTTAAAATGCTTTCCACTTTTACAGTAAAAGATGGTTGGCGATGTAAGGACACCAGTGTTTAGTTCCTGAAATACTTTTCAAACCTTCTCTTGCTATTCTTGCTACTTCCTGTTGACAAACATCCTCAAGGTGTTCTTTGACGTCAGAAATTGAGATGTTCCCAGAAGTTTCCACACAGGTTATGGAAGGCAAGGCTTTAAACATGGGCATGGCACGGACAGAAGCGTGTTCCTACAGAAAAAAAACAAAACAAAAAGAATGGTATTACAGAAGCAGAAATTGGACAAGAGTCTGCTTGTTTGGACGAACAGTGCGGTATGTTACCCTGATGAATTTGATGTGATTGTTTGTAGATAAAAGCTGTTCTATTTTGGCCATTCTTGCCCTCAGCTCTGCGAGCTCACAATCCAGCCGCTGACAAAGTTCTTCGGCTCGACTCAGTTCAGCCTTCTCTTGAGCTCTGATCAGCGTTTTCACCTCTGAGCATCTTCTCTTCACGGAATTGATCAGCTCAGTGAACATCCTCTCACTCTCCTCCTCTGCAGCCTTAGCAAAACACTGCAAGGACAGGGATAAAGAGGTAAATCCTCCATATGCCCATGCTAACACAGTGTTTATATTAGAAATATTACTACGGAGTAATCTGAAAATCTGATGTGTGAGAGTTACTTTTAAAGAAGCTGATTAATGCAGTTTGATTCACAGCTGCTTCAATGAAAAATAACTCAGTGCAATCATATTTTGTGTGGGAAGCCATGTCTCTTTCATGAGGACATGCCTCATTTTATTGGGCTGAAAGGCACAGAGGTTACACCCACCCTTCGCTGGAACTGAGAGGCACTGTGGGGGAAAGATATAGCAAAAGAGGCATGCACAGTGCCAAAAGAAACTAATTTGATAACATCTCTAAACAACATTACACTAGAAATAAAAAAAAAAACTGCATGTGTGCATCTGCATTCAACTTTCTAGCTGATTCGGTCATGATCGCCATCCAACCAGCTGTCTATCTTTATACTCTTATAGAATACTGCTGACAAAACTTTAAAAAAAGCAGGTGTAGTAGTGTGACTACAGTCAGTACTCACCTTAATAGACGTCACAGCCTTGGTGAGCTCCATTAGGCCTTCTTCTCTTTGAGCAATCATATGCTGGCATGCTATCTTTGTCTTTTCCAAGGCATCCTGGAAAAGTAAGTCCACATTCATTTAAAAAGAATATAGAAAATGCATCCATTTTTCTATATTATTCCTGCTCTAATGCACCTGTCTCTGTCCCTGAGAGATTTAATATTGTAATATTAGTGCAGTCTACAGAAGTGCTTTGTTGTCAACTTGAAAAACAGGTTGCTAGTGCAAATCGTCTGAGTCTAAAGATACCAGCAAGGTCAGAAGCAATCTCATTCAGTGCCGATGCAGCTTTAAGACCGCATGGACTATTTGGACAGCCTGCAGAAGTTCATTTCACCACTTGGCAGCCAGTACCAAGCTGTTTGCGCTATCACGTGGGACAAAGCCAGTCCATTTTTAGCTGGATTTTTAGATGTCAGGGTTTTCTAACATGGGCACTTCTCAGGAAGACAATACAAGGAATGCAGCAGTGGAGTGAGATGGGGAAACCTGAAAAGACTGAAGGCATGAAGAGATGCTGCATGCTTGATTAGTTACAAAGATATGTACAGGAAGACCATCCAGGAGTAAATAAGTAGAAAGGCTTTAGTGAGCCAGCCTCTAATAGCAACATGCATTTATAAAACCATGTGGCATTCCAATTGAAGAATTAAAACTAAAATCTTAATAATATTATTATGTTTTCAAGTTAAAAGACTATAAAATAAACTATTAGTTAAAATTAAAACTGGTTAGAGCCCTAAAAATTAAAATGTGTAGTGCTTTGGATCCCTATTACAGAGCTTGGTAATCTAATATACAGTCAGGTCCATAAATATTGGGACAGTGACACAAGATGTGACTGAAGCGTAGACTTTCAGCTTTAATTCAAGGGGTTTAACAAAAATATTGCATTAACCGTTTAGGAATTACAGCCATTTTTTACAGAGTTCCTCCATTTTCACAGGCTCAAAAGTAATGGGACAAACTAATATAATCATAAATATTAGGATTATTTTTATTACTTGGAGGTAAATCCTTTGCAGTCAATGACTACCTGAAGTCTGGACCCCATGGACATCACCAAATGCTGAGTTTCCTCCCTTGAGATGATTTGCCAGGTCTTTACTGCAGCCATCTTCAGTTGCTGCTTGTTTGTGGGTCATTCTGCCTTCAGATTTGTCTTCAGTAAGTGAAAAGCAGCTCAGTTGGGTTGAGGTCAGGTGACTGACTCGGCCATTTAAGAACATTTAATTTCCAAGCTCTTGGGCTGCTTTCACAGTATGTTATGGGTTGTTATCCATCTGTACTGTGAAGCGCTGTCCTATCAGTTTTGCAGCATTTGACTGAATCTGAGCAGAAAGTATAGCTCTGTACACTTCAGAATTCATCCTGCTACTTCTATCAACAGTCACATTATCAATAAACCCCAGTGATCCAGTTCCATTGGCAGCCAAACATGCCCATGCCATAACACTGCCTCCACATGTTTGACGGATGATGTGGTATGCTTTGGATCATGAGCCCTTCCTTTCCTTCTCCATACTTTTCTCTTCACATCATTCTGGTACAAGTTAATCTTGCATCAGAACTGGTCAGGCTTTTTTTAGAGACTTTTTAGCAAAGTTTAATCTGGCCTTTGTATTCTTGAGTGTTACCAGAGGTTTGCATCTTGAGGTAAACTGTCTGTATTTACATTCATGAAGGTGGCTCTTGATTGTAGACTTTGACAATGATAGGCCTACCTCCTCCAGAGAGTTCCTGACTTGGCTAGATGTTGTGAAGAGGTTGTTCTTCAAAAAGAAAAGAATTCTGCAATCATCCACTTTAGTTGTTTTCTGTGGTCTCCCAGGCCTTTTGGTGTTGCTGAGCTCGCCAGTGCATTCTTTCTTTTTAAGAATGTACCAAATTGTTGATTTGGCCCTCCTAAAGTTTCTGCTATCTCTCTGATAGGTCTGTTTTGGTTTTTCAGCCTAATGATGGCCTCCTTCACTTGCATCAACACCTCTTTGGACGGCATATTGAGAGTTCCCATGAACAGCTACCAAATGCAAATTCAACACTTGGAATCAGCTCCAGACCTTTTATGTCCTTAATTTATCATGATATAAGGAGGAAACAGGCCACAGCTGGCCATGAAACTGCTTATCAGTCAATTGTCCCATTACCTGTGAAAATGGAGGTATTTATTTTGAAAATGGCTGTAATTCCTTAACGGTTAATGCAGTATTTTTGTTGAATTAAAGCTGAAAGTCTACACTTCAGTCACATCTTGATTGCTTCATTTCAAATCCATTGTGGTGGTGTACAGAGGCAAAATTACCAAAACTGTGTCACTGTCCCAATATTTATGGACCTGACTGTATAATATGTTTGTGGGATATCAAGTCAAGCAGCACTTACCTGATTTTTAATCCTCTCAGATTCCACAGATGATGATTTGTGGTCTTTATGACTCTCAACCATGCACAGGTAACAGATACACTGTTGGTCATCACAACAATAAACATCCAGCAGTTTGCCATGATGAGAGCAGATGTTCTCCTGTACCTGTGCAGATGCTGGGACTAGTTTGTGTTTCATGAACACAGGAGATCTGTAGTGAGGCTCTAGGTGAAGCTCACAGTAGGAGGCTAAACACTGCAAACAGAACTTGTCAGCTGCATTTTTGGCTCCTATGCAGAAGTCACACTCCAGTCTTATGCACGGTGAGGTATCCTGATTAGAAGTAGTAGCCTGATCTGAAGCATTCTTCATTTTCTCCATCACTTGAGCCAAAAGTGTGTTCTTCTTCAGGGCAGGCCTTGGAGAAAACGTCTCCCTGCACTGAGGGCAGCTGTACACGGCGTTCAGATCCAACCCAGACCAGAAGTCATTAATACAGCACATGCAGTAACTGTGTCCACAGGGAATAGTCACTGGCTCCTTCAGGACGTCCAGACACACTGAGCAGCTAAACTGCTCTTCATAGTAAGATTTTTCAGCTTCAGCCATTTTTCTTATTTGAAGCAGAACAGGTGGATTTGATCAGGTCTCCAGCTAAAAGGAAAACCAACAGAAAAAAAAAAGTATCAATCTGGTATATTGAAGGCATGGGGGGGGGGTCATGCTGTTTACTTGTCAAATTAATATATAAGTTAATTTCTAACATAACCTGAATGCCTAATAATCTTCACAAATGCTTGCTACCTGTAATCTCCTTTAACCACTGACACCCAATAGACAATTACTTTGTATTGAAAATTAGAAAGGAATGCAAAATAGAAACATTTTCACTAGTGCTCTCAGACTTTTGGACCCCACTGTGTATATATGTGTAACATTAAAACCACTGACAAGTGGACAAGGGGTGGGATATTTTAGTTGATATGCGTGGGCTAGTGAAGGCTAGCCCGTATGGTCCAATCCCACTGAAGAGTTACTCTAGCACAAATTGCTGCAAAAGTTAATGCTGGCTATGATAGAAAGGTGTCAGAACATCACAGCTTGCTGCGTATGGACCTGTGTAGCTGCAGACCGGTCAGAATGCCCATGCTGACCCCTGTCCACCACTGAAAGTGCCTACAATGGGCATGTGAGCATCAGAACAGGACCATGGAGCAATGGAACAAGGTGGCCTGGTCTGATGAATCGCGTTTTCATTTACATCATGTGGACAACCGTGTGTGTGTGCGTCGCTTACTTGGGGATGAGATGGCACCAGGATGCACTATGGGAAGAAGGCAAGCTGGCGAAGGCAGTGTGATACTCTGGGCAATGTGTTGCTGGGAAACCTTGGGTCCTGGCATTCATGTGGATGTTACTTTAACACATACTACCTACTTAAACATTGTTGCAGACCAAGTACACTGCTTCATGGCAACGGTATTCCCTAAAGGCAGTGGCCTCTTCCAGCAGGATAATGCTCCTGCCACACTGCAAAAATTGAACAGGAATGTTTTGAGGAACATGCCAAAGAGTTCAAGGTGTTGACTTGGCCTCCAAATTCCCCAGATCTCAATCCGATCGAGCATCTGTGAGATGTGCTGGACAAACAAGTCCGATCCATGGAGGCCCCAACTCACAATTTATAGGACGTAAAGGATCTGCTGCTAACATCTTGGTGCCAGATACCACAGCACACCTTCAGAGGTCTTGTGGAGTTCATGCGTTGACAAGTCAGAGCTGTTCTGGCGGCACAAGGCGGACCCACACAATATTACACAAACATGATTTGTCAAGTCTTATATGGAAGAACGTGAGTGTCCTGCACAGAGCCCTGACCTCAACCCCATTGAACACCTTTCGAATGAACTGGAACACCAGGCCTCCACACATGACATCAGAGCCTGCCTGCACTAATGCTCTTGTGGTTGAATGATCACAGATTCCCACAGCCAAGCTCCAAAATCTAGTGGAAAGCCTTTCCAGAAGAGTGGAGCTTATTATAAGAGCTAAGAGGAGACACTCTCCATGTTAAAGCCCAGGGATTTGGAAAGAGCACATGTGTGTGTGATGATCAGGTGTATCTGCGACTCAAGTGAACGACTGTAATTAGTCAATAACAATCAAAATTAGTCTTACCTTGTCTGAGAACTGCACGGCGTTCAGGATTGAATTTCCTTAAGGAAACTACATTATAGTTTGGTTTTTCCAGAAAGCAGCAGCTTCCGTGTTGGGTTTGTGTTAAACATCCGGGAATTTCCGGTCAATATCGAAGGAATGGAACGGAAACTATTGTAAGACTACATGATATGAATTTGTCATCAAAATGAGAGGCATCTACAACTGTTTATTCAAGTCCACATAGTCCTGATTCGGAACGAGCAGAACATTTTTTTTTCACTCACATTTCCTCCGAGTCCCTGTACCTGCAGCACTGAATCGTTAGGGACCGTCGATAAAGTGCAGCATGAAAACAAAAACGTGAAAAAAAAGGCAGTAACTGCCTGAATTCAACAGAATGGCAGCGATGAAATGCAAGTCACTTCTGCTTAAACAGACACTGATTAGCTGAATTCTGCAGCTGAAAATAATTAGAATTAAAACAGTAGCTCAGAAACAATACATGCCTTCTGCACTCTATTTAACTTTATGTCTGTAATGAAAACAAAGCAAAAATGTATTAAAATTTGGTAATGGTTAAACTTGTCAAAGTAAAGAGTGCAGGACATTCTAGAGAAGGTGCAGAATACTTTCCAGGTTGTTTTGGATCAATACATCCAACTCTTTAGAAGTTCTTGATTTTTAGTTTTTAATAATAAGAATTCATTAAAATCGGTAAAATTTAAACTTGCCAAAGTAATGAATGTAGTACATTTTAGAGAAGGTGCATAATATTGCAAAAGATCAATACATTCCACTATTTAGAAGCTATTGAATTTTATTTCATATTAAAAATTCAAAACAATTTGGTAACAGTTAACTGCCAAAGTAAAGAGTGTCATATATAGTATTTGAGAGAAAGTGCAAAAAAAAAAAAAAAAATATATATATATATATATATATATATATATATATATATATATATATATATATATATATATATTTATATATATATATAGATCAGTTAAATCAACCATTTAGAAAAATAAGATTTCATTCAAACTGAGTAACAGTTAAGTACACTAAAGTAAAGAGTCTAGTCTATTCTTGAACAGGTGCATAATATTGCACAAATTGTTTTGAAACAATCATCCTGACCATTCAGAAGCTATTGATTTTTTTTTTCCAACTAAAAATTAATTACAATTTAAAAATTAATTAAGCGTAATAAAAAATAATTAGAATTGATTAAAATCACAAAGCGAGAGGTATGGTATACTCTTGAGAAGGTGCATAATATTGTACAAGTTGATTTGAATGAATATGTTTAACTGTTAATAAGCTATTTAATATTTTCCAATTAAAAATTCATTAAAATTTTTATCAAATTTCATCAATCCACTAAAATGCGATATGCAGTATATTTTACAGAAGGTGCATAAAATGGCACTACTTGTTTTGAAACAATAGTCTTGAACATTTAGAAGCTATTACATATTTTCCAAATAAAAATTCATTAAAAAACAATCTGTCTATGACAACCTGTTACTGCTATTTCTTTGTTTACATTCGTAGCAAAATCAGTTTCTGTACTTTAACTCTTCTATAAATCAGAGTAATAATTTTGCAATAGATGCACATACAATATATACAAATGACCCATCTTTTAAATATAAATTTGACACAAAAACAAACAAAACAAATCCATACATATATGTTAATTACATTGTGATATACATATAATTTAATTAGTGTACTACTCATTACATTGACTACCTTAAGGACACTTAACATTCCAGAAAATAATAGTTTCTAGCTGATTGAATAACAATAATTGACTTGTTTTAACTTTTTTGAGCCCACCGTTTGAAATATATTGAAGACAGATATTTGAAAATGTGAAACCAACTTCCTGCCCACGTGTCACATTCCCATTTATCTTCCTGTATAATGTTCAGGAACTCTGACTGAAGACTGAAGGAGATAATTGTTCTGTTTATCTTTTCTTACACTGAGTTTACTATATAATGACACTACCATACAATTTACTCATGTTAGTATGCACAACACATTTGTAGTCCAGATATATTTTATGAACATAATCCAACTACTAAAATGTTAGACTCGTTATTTAAATGTGCACAGTACTAGGCTTATTTTGGACATTTATTAATTGCAGACATAGACCTTTTTATTCCTGAACCTTTTACCAACAGACCGTCAACAAAACACACTTGTGTGAGTTGACATTATTTATAGACTACTTGTTTTTGAGTTACTGAGGTTTGGATTAAACCTATTCAATTCAAACGACCAGTCAAGGGTCATTTAAACCCATTCATTTAAACCCATTCAATTCAAATGACCATGATGATGCTCTCAGAAATAAAGGTACCAAGGTACTGTACTTTTTCTTGGCACTGGGGTGGTACCATCAAGAGTACATCTTTCCTACTGTTAAGTAGCACTTTACTCTAAAAGTTGAATAATGCTACACCATCTGCACCTTCCCAGGTAAAAGATACATACTAAAGGTATGAAGTATGTACTCTTGATGGTACCACCCCAGCAACAAGGAAAAGTACCCTTTGGTACCTTTATTTCTGATAGTACACAAATAGGAGCTAAGAAGCAAGGATATGAAACAAGGAGACGCAGAGTGCTTCTCATTTCTTGAACTGTACCTCCTTGCTTCCTTTCCACATTTCTTAGCTTGTATTTGTAATATGAGTACAAGTGCAACTTTTACTATATTTCCAGCAACACATTTAGTAGCCGTAGTGTCTTGTGTCAGTCCTCATACTTCAACTGCTATATGAGTTGATGTGCCTTAGAATTAATGTTGTTAATGTGGAGATTATTTTTGGGTTTATATCTACTAAGTTGGAAAAGAAAAAGAAAAATGCCTTGTATAATTTAATTACAGTTTTATTTGGGAGGCCTTCTGAAATGGTGTCCTGGCCCAGGCCTGGTAGTGGGTATAAGCCATAGTGATTTTGTGGAAGCTTTTAAATCTGGCAAGTGGCAACCCTTATTAACCCTAACAAAATGCCACCACACGATGCCCCCTAGTTTTAGCACAGCCATTAACTGAGTTTATTCAGCTTGTATTGATGCTACACTAATGCTGCCACCTGGTGGTCATATTGTGCTCAAATTTATTACATGCTAGATAACTGGTAATATTGTATTAGATACTTCATAGCATAGTGACAATAACCCTGAACTTTTTTTACATCCCAGTTCTTCACTGATCTCACACAGACTTGATGTGGTTTAGCGTGACTTACTGTAATCAGTAAACATAAACAAAATGTCATCATGTTCTTGTTTGCTGTAATATTGTGAAAGCTGCCATCTTGGACAACCTGAATCACTGTTTTCCTTGTTGCAGTTTGGTATCATCCCTCCACCTGGGCCATACCATCCAACAGTAGAAATATTGAACTTTAAACTTAAATTAATAAATATAAACTCCCCATGGTATTTGGCAAAATCATTTTATTAAAATGTGATTAGATTGTTTAGCTAATTAATTTTTTTTAAGATTTCAAATTTGGCTTCATATGTAAATTGGGTATATATTTACAAAAATCAATTATTAATCAATTATTTGTCAGACAAATTAGTCTCATAGTGCAAAAGGAAAGAAGAGCAACAAGCATGTCCTAGCTGATTACATTTGGTGTAAGGGCAAAATTGTGTACATTAGATTTTCCACCAAAACTATTACATTTAAATTGTAATCCAAGCCTTCAAATGACACATAAATGACATATTTATAAAGTTCATGGTCTAGAAAATGTGTTAAATTGTAATTAGAATATTTTAATCAATCTGTTGATTCACGTCCAAACAAGAATGCCCTTTTTTACATGACTTTTTTTTTTTTCTGTATGTTTCCTCCTGGTTCTCTTGTTTCCACCCAACTCCTAAAACCATGCCAGTAGGTGGACTTACTACCCTAAATTGTGTGTTAATGTGTGTGGTGCCTTGCAATGGACTGGTGTCCCATCCAGGGTGTATTCTCGCCTCATACCCGTGACCTGACCAGGAGAGAGCGTTTACTGAAGATGAACAAATGAATCACTTATCCCACTTATCTCTTTCTTCTTAAGTTTCATAAGTAATGTGAAATTTGAGTGGTTTTACTCTTTCTCTTTGTTCACTGGCAGAATGCTGACAACTGAATCTGGCCCAGGCCTAAATCCTGCATAGACTGGCTCAGTGAATGTTGCCTGGACTTTATAGAGGAGGGTCATACGATCAGAGACACTATAGAAGGAAAGAGTTCCAGCACTGTGGTCCAAATATACGCCGATGGTTGTTGAGTCAGCCTGATGAATACGAACTGCATTTTTGTTGTGTCTAAAACGACATTTCACCTGACTGATAGTCAATCTCCAGGACTGAGCATTAAACCCAAACCTACACTCCTCATTGCCTCCTTTACGCAAGATGCCTTTGTATGACACTGCTATGGACCAATCATTTCCCCTGCAATCAGCTTCCCAGTAACAACGACCATAAAGATCCTCTTTACATAAGACATATGGAAAGCCCTCAAATCTCTCAGGATGATCAGGATATGGATGAGCTTCCAGAACCCGGGTCACTTTTTTGTCCCCTTCAGAGAGACGAAGGTTTCTGTGGACGGTGTTTGGATCCATGTGAAGATCACAAAAATCTGATGGGAAATTCATAAGCAAAAGCATACGTTATTACTCATAGTCTTGTTCTCGATCTAAAAGGTGATATTTCTTAACTGCTGTTATTATGTCATAGCTGAGCATTGCTTTTGACTCACAGCGCAAAAAGTCCTTTCTGGTTTCTGGCTCTGAAGGCTCCATAGCATGGATGTTCATAACTAAAAAAAAAAAAAGCCAGGAACAACAACACAAGAACATTGTTAAACCATGCACCTAGACTATGCATGCATTTTTATAACAACTAACAAATAATGGTAATAAATGGTACCCTGTACTGTTTCTCTGGTGATAACCTCGAGCGTACACCTTTAGCTTTTGTACCTTTGTATGTATTTATCATGTGGAAACATACATTTAAAAACATTTAATGTGCATAACTGAACCGTAAAAATTACTGTTTAACCTAAAGGAAGGTACACTATATCTATGTTACCTGAGGAATGATACACATTAATGGTACAAAAGATGAGGGTACCACCCTAGTGCCCTTTAAGAGAGTGGTGTTGTGAGTTGTGTAAAATTATGTAAAAACATGAAAATAAATTAAAAGATGTAATGTATGCTGAATCAATTTAGAAATTTTAGTTACTGTCTAGAGACTTTGAAGTATAAAAGAAGATAAAAGAAGAAGACAAGTTTTAACATTTTATATAATATGTATATATATATATATAAAATATATATATATATAAAATGCCTCCATTTTATAATCACTGATTAGAAGCTGCTGAAGCATCCTGGCGTTCTTTGCCTCCACTTTATCCAATGTTATCTGATATTGCTATGTTGGATGTTGGCATATTTAACAAGCATGATAATGTTTGGGTGTGTGTTCAGTGCTGGATATTGAAAGAATTGATCAAATTAGATTGAAACATTGCTTATCTAGTATTTACTGATATTTGGCTCTTGAAATCCTACAAACCTTCTCTTGCTATTCTTGCTACTTCTTGTTGACAGACATCGTCTAGGTGTTCCTTGAGCACAGACATGGAAACGTGTTCAGAAGACTCACGAAGTTGGCATGTTATAGAAGGCAGGTCTATAAAAGTGGGCAAGGCACCGACAGACTTGCATTTCTGTAGAATAAAGGAATGATACTTAGAGAGACAGAAAATGGCCAGGAGTCTGGGTGTTTAGCCAAACAGTGCAGAATGTTACCTTGATGAAATCGATGTGATCGTTTGTAGCTAAAAGCTGTTCTATTTCAGCCATTCTTGCCCTCAGCTCTGCAAGTTCATGATCCAGGCGTTGGCGAAGTTCTTCAGCTTGACTCAGTTCAGCATTTTTTTGAGCTCTGATCAGCTCTTTGACTTCAGAGCATCTTCTGTTCATGGAGGCGATCAGCTCGGTAAAAATCCTCTCACTGTCCTCTTCTGCTGTCTGCGTAAAACACTGAAAGAACACAGTTACAGTGGTAAAGGTTTCATAGCCTTTATCCTGATCTCCAGCCCATAGAGCCCTTCTGGTACACAAAGAATTAACATGCCACAGCAGGATTTGATGTAGTGCAATTCCATCTTAGACTCATTATCACTATAATGAAATTTGCTAACTTTTATATATAACTGTACACTAGTAATAACAAAGAGCTGAGCCTGTGGTATTGGATTTTCAGTGGCCAGATTGCTTCAGGGTCGATCTATTCCCAACTTTTTCCCTAATGCATGCCTAGTCTTTAGAGAATAGAGCTCCCAAAACATTCAAAGCAGTTGTAGTAGTGCAACTTCAGTCAGTTCTTACCATAATAGACGTCACGACTCTGTTTAGCTCTGTTAAGCCTTCTTCTCTTTGAACAATCATCTGTTGGCACTCTATCTTTGTCCTTTCCAAGTCATCCTGAAAAAGTCAGTCCACATTCACTTACATAAAGCTTCAAGAGCATCAGCAATGAAGTATCTTAGATAAGATCCTGACAATGCCAAAGGAGCAAAATTCAACCTAGTCAATCATAGGTTTCTGTGACTTTATGTATGCAGACGAGGGCAGATAAAGCTTTCCTCCAAGTGTGTTACGCTGCCCTGTGATGCTGCATGAGCAGCAGTTTGAAAAGATGCAGCTGGGTGGCTTCACGTGTCTCAGAGGGAGCCTGTGTTAGCCTTCACCCTCCCTGGTTGGCAGCTATTGTAAGGTATTGGAGAGCTGGATTGTGGGTGTGAATTGGCAGGTGGGGGGTGGTTTGGTGTTGGGGGATGTACACTACTGTATACCTATGTTTCCAGATGAAAGATACAAATTAAAGGTACAAAAGGAGTACACCTGATGTTACTTCCCCAAAAACAAGAAGTGGTACAGTTTAGTATCTATTTTCTGGGAGTGCATTAAAGAGGGCTTGTTCTGAGACTTGGGGTCCTGATTAAAATCAAGTCCCTCCTGAAAGGGACCAGAAACCTTGGAAACAAGTTCAAGAGTGTAAGTTCAGTTATACATCATTGGAAAGGGGGCTAATGAGTCACTATCAGGTGTGTTAGAGTCCTGAAACCTTAAAGGTATAGTTCTTGGGATCCCTATGACAGAGACTGAAAACCTAATATACAATATGGTGAAGAGTTTATGTGGGATATCAAGTCAAGCAGCACTTACCTGATTTTTGATTCTCTCAGATTGCACAGACAATGTCTTGTGATTATTATGACTCTCAAGCATGCAGAGGTAACAGATACACTGTTGGTCTTCACAACAGTAAATATCCAGCAGTTTGCCGTGACGAGAGCAGATGTTCTTCTGTACCTGCGCAGATGCTGGGACTAGTTTGTGTTTCGTGAATGCAGGAGATTCATAGTGAGGCTGGACGTGAAGCTCACAGAAGGCAGCTAAACACTGCAGACAGAACTTGTCGGCTGTATTTTTGTATCCAATGCAGGAATCACATTCCAACTTTACACATGTCGAGCTAGCCTGATCTGAAGCGTTCTTCATTTTCTCCATCACTTGAGCCAAAAGTGTGTTCTTCTTCAGGGCAGGCCTTGGAGAAAACGTCTCCCTGCACTGAGGGCAGCTGTACACAGCGTTCAGATCCAACCCAGACCAGACATTATTAATACAGCTCATGCAGTAACTGTGTCCACAGGGAATAGTCACTGGATCCCTCAGGACATCCAGACACACTGAGCAGGTAAACTGCTCTTCATAGTAAGATTTTTCAGCTTCAGCCATTTTTCATATATTTCATATTCTGGTCACATTCATAAGGCTGGATGAATATTATCAGGTCTCTGGATGGAGAAGACAGAGAGAGAAGGAAAGAAAATAGAATAAAACTGAAAACACACACACTTGTATATGGAAAGTGAAAAAGGTGGCACTGTCTGAAACAGTGATACCAAAAGAACATCTTTGTAATTAATTTTTTTGTGAAACTAAATGTTACTTTATTTTTTAGTTCTTATACTTTCTCCCCAGTTTGGTCTTACCATTTCGCACTCACTAGCCAACTCTCCCTGATGAATAACATTTGTATCAATAACATGTCTGTACAAATAGCAAATGCAAAAGTCTTAACTGAGTTTCTCTTTTCATTTCGAGCCAAACTCATGGGTTTAAGGAATACTTTATCATTATACATACTGAGGTTAGATTTTTGGATCTGTCAGAAACTGTCTAATGCGAGCTGGATCTGTTATTTACCCATATATGCAAATTAATTATACTAACTATTCAATATCACAGTTGTAATTAGTGATATATTTTTATTACTAACCATAACTAGTCTTACCTTCTTTGAGGCACGGCGTTCGGGAGAAAATGAAACCAGAAGCTAGAGTTTCGTTTCTCCAAACCACAGCAGCACCAACATTATGGGTGTGTTATGTAGATGGGTGCGTTTCTGGCTGTGTGCCAGATTATCCATTACGCCCAATGCTTACACCAAAAAAAATCGCTAGACACCTTTAGAGCATGTGTTCCAAAATGTTTGTGGCCAGTAACCTCATGTAAACTCTCCCCATACCCCCCAATAACTCTTTGTAGGAATTATTATCTCAATAGTGGTAATGTGTGTCCAATGGGTTCTTGAGGTAAACGTTTTTTTATGTTTTAAGGGAAGTGTTGTTAAAGTAAATAATTATGTCAGTTATATGAATTATGTGTTTTTATTTTTGAAAATACTTTGTTTACTTGGAAATTGGCTGTCCCACAACCACAATCATTTAGTATTATAAAATTAATTAAATGCATTTTTAATGTATTGGGTCATATTCATTTGAAGTATTTCCTGTGGCAGTGTGATGAGTGGTGATTCAGAACTTTGAACAGTGAGTTAATACATTCTTCCTGCTTTTCATAAATTTGTTATTTCATACTTTAGATAGCAATAACCTTTGTCACTGATGTTGCACTTTGTAGAAGCTCTGTTACACTTTCATTTACTTTTAAAATTGCATAAATAATTTGCAAGATAGCATTTTCACTCACGTCAGTCATTTTGAAATCTTCAATTTTGATCACAAATGTCACTGGAGTCATATTACAGGTTTGGAACACCAGTGGCATTGCTAGTTTTATAGTCTGCATGGGACACTAGTCCATCAGAGGACACACGCACACACACACAATAGGGTTAATTTAAAGTAGACAATCTACCTACCAGCTTGGGAAGAAACTGAAGAACCCTGAGGAAACCCATGAGGACACATGGAAAAAAAAAAAAAAAAAAAACTCCACCCACAGAGTAACTGGAGCACAGGACTGAATCTTCAGTAAGGTAACAAAATTCTTAGTAAGGTCCCCCCAATAGAGATTTCTGCCTGTAAAATGTCCACAGCGCAGAACAGACTTGGACTGAAGAGAAGGGGGATACAGTTTGTATCTTTTTTTTTAATTGAAATGTCATTTTATCAGGTATACTACCATAGGCACATTTCCTAATATACTATACTGACTGTAAACAATGCACAATTTACCAACCCCTTCTAATCCATCCATCTGTGAAAAGGGACCAGACACAATGAACACAATGAAGCTGCTTATCTCTCATTGATGTCTGATTGTTTAGCTAAACCCTAATGACTCCCTCGTGTCTATCTGGCAACCATCCTGAAAAACCAAGTTATGCCCAGGTTCTTTTTCACAAGAAACAAGACTTTGTACTCCGAGGCCAACAGTGTGCTATAAACGGCAGATTTCTCTTCAGGTTCTCCTCACTGGTGGTCATGTTGATGTATCTATACTAAACACGCCAAGGACACCCAAGTAAAGGAACTGAAACACACTAACCGATGCATATGTCTTTATTGTGATTGTTTGTGAACATTTCTCAGCTGGCGAGCAATCAGGATATGTGATATACGGACTGTAGATGTAAACACAACACTGAGTGAGATGAACACTGGACTCTCAGGTGGGGAGAGTTTGGAGTGACACAAAAATGAAAATGCATTAATAAAAATACAGCAACAACATTAAAGGACGAAATGAAATCGGATTGCACTGTGATTAAAAAAAAAAAAAAAAAAGTGTTTTGAAATAACTAGATGTATCCTAATATCTCCCCAAAATTCAGTATCTCACCATCCTCCACAACACTTGAAAGCTCTTAGCCCAAGTTTAGTCGATCAGCCAGGAATTGTTTGACAACAATTTGCTTTAATTTTGCACTGTAGCTATGGTGGTAATGCCAGCAATTTACACCAGGTTCCTTTAAGTAATCTTAAACAGTCTTACTTATGTGGTTTCTGACAGCTAAAAGAGTCGGCGGTCCGTGCTGAAGCCGGCATCACTTTCTTTCTTAGCACAAAATTAGGTTGTGCTTCACACAGATTTATGCAGGAGGCGTGGCTCACAGGTAGAACGTTAATTCTTAGTTAGAACTGATTCAGTTTATAATAAACTGTTTTAGTAAACTATTTATGCACAAATTGCATTACTAGGCCCAACACTATATTTGTCAGGCAAGTGTGTGACAGCTTAGGAACTCTCGAATTTCACAATGCTAAACTATAAGCTATAACTTGTTAGCTACATTAACCTTGTAGGTCTAGTACAAAATAGTACAAAATACAAAACATCAGGCACTCACTGTATCTTGGCTGACTGAGTGAATTTGGGGCACATGGGCCGAATGATTCCTTTATAGTCTCCGGTATTCGCACCACAAAATGTGCATAGACACTGTAACGTTTGTTGTTGATACACCTTTTTGGAAATATTTTCCTCCCACATAACAGTCAAACAGGTGAATAGATAATCAACTTGGCGAATGTGCATCTTCAGTAACGTCTTTAGTAAGACCAAGTTAAACGTTCTTACTTTGGTCACATTTGAATGTACATTCATGTGTTAATAATATATTAAGCAAAAGCAGCTATTTAATCAAAAAGAAAAAAAAAAGATGAAGAAAAAAAAAAAACACAACCCAGAATATACAAACATATAGATATGTACACACCATATTCACACATATAATCCTGTTTAAACTCCCCTCACTGCTGCAGGGCGGGAACAGGAGCACTCCTGTTTCCGTACGGCATCTAAGTGCATCTTAATTTCACCTTGACCAAATAGCCCCGAGTCTGAACACAGACAAATCAGAACGTGGCATTTGGCACTATGCCGCATACTTTTGACCATCCCCTACTTTTGAAGTCTGTTATTTCGCATAAGAGTAACCCTCCTGCTTTCTTGTCAATGTGAAGAAAAACACAATAATCACCAAAACGTGATGATTTTCGTTAAAGGTAAATGAGCACTGTTAAAACAGAGATGCAATGTGTTTCTTCAGGCATCTTTGAATGTGTTAATTCTTACACAAGACTCATTTGGAAGCTGCTTTACATAAGCCTAGGAAAAATGAGGAAACACTCCACAGGAAAAACATTTTATCTCTTTCATTTGTCTCTTTTTGAAAACTCCCACCATACTGGTGCATTCCCCAAGGCCGTTTTTTTAAAATCTTCATCTCCTTCCTATACACACTCTCAAATGTCTTGGATTTCCTCTTGACTTTTGCATGTGTTCATGTACGAGTTTCTATTGGCACTATGAGCAGCAGCTTTTCCAAATCCAAGCTTTTTTTCCCGCTCGCAGGTGGAGAAGGTCAGGTTGTAGGGTCAAAGGTCAGGGGGCTGAGGTTAGCGGTCGAGAAGGTAGACGACGAGCTCGTAGGTGGCCATCATGATGGCCGTGTTGGGGATCTGGCGCACTAGGTGGGTAGTGAGGCCGCGGTACAGCGCTTTGAACCCCTCCTCCCTGAACACCATGCTCACCGTCTGCAGGAACGAGCGGTACTTGGTGCCTTCCTCTCTCAGCCGGGTCCGGACAACCTCTGCACAAGAGAAACAAAATAAAGCTTAGCAATTAAAAAATAAAGCTGCAACTTTAGAATCATTCGAGCCTCATTTGAGCCTTATCTGACTAAATGGACACAGTGAATATCAGTAGCTATTAAGTTCTTACACTTCACTTTAGATAATTAACTTAAATAATTAGGGTTATATTATCACACTATTCTATTCTATTAGTGTTCTGTGTTCACACTAAGTGACAAAATGACACAAAACCCAGAGGTGCCATCAAAATCCTAGCATGCACAGAGAAAAAAAAAAAAACAAACAGAATTTTACCACAAACAACTAGCATACATCAGTAGATGAAATGGCTAGAAAAAAAAAAAGTGGCAAAAGTAAGAAAAAAAAAAAGTGGCAAAAGTCTGGTGTGACACTTTTTTTCCTAGTCAGAGTTCGGAAATTCAGAGTTTTACTCAAATACACCAGACTAGCCCCCACAAACGGTCTCCTCAACCCTGAGTTCAGCAAGTCACGTTAAATCAAAATGGCTGCTCACAGCATGATCAATAAACAAAGCAGCACTTCTAACCTTTACATGAGTTATGCTGTATATATTAGTATTTGCTTTAGCTCAATCAACATATTAGCTTGTTAAATCTATAACACTGACTATATAGTTCACTGTTTTTAGAAGGTAAATATAAATCACTCATCACAGTCAGCTGGCTAGCTTGTTGCTAACAAAAGACAAACATGGAAGCATCCATGTTTTTTTTTCTCCACTTGGTAGTTTGAAAGCATGGGTGTCAAAAATTACGTAATTCCAAGCACTGACTTGCCACTTCCAGAATAAGGCAAATACAACATTAATAATAAGATCCTCCATTTTTATTTATTTATTTATTTATTTTTTTGCAACCAAAGAGACCACAATACTTTTCACCACATTTGGTTCTACTGGCTCACAAGACCAAGGTTTGTGAATTTACAGGTCAAAGTTCACCTAGATAAACTCAGCTTGACGCAAAAGTCATTCAGGAACAGATGCGTCATTCACATCTTGTGTCCCCTTCAGTGAAAAGCGTACTTTTCAGGTGGCTCACTGTATCGCAGTGGCAAGGTGATAAAAATGATAAAATGTTGGCAACTCTGATGACCATTCATTTCCTTGGCAAGTTCATACCAGCGTGCTACATGTGACATTTGACTTGAGTCTTTCTCAAATTTTTGGTGAGATTGAGTTAAAGATGTTGGTTTAATCCTATAAATGTCATATCCAGTGAATACCGCAGTGGCAGGGCAACAGTTTGATACTTTGATCTGTCATTATTTCATTATTTTGGTCATAATCTGGTTGCTGTAATAAATTTAAAGGATTTGTTAATTAAAAAGATTGGCCATGGCCATCACACTATTTTGTGATTTTGTGGTTGTGTTTGCCCTTTAAAAAAAAAAAAAAATCCTATTCTTTTATGCAACATATAATTTGAGTTACACAATCTGACCGGTTTAAAGTGCGCCTTCGGCTCGTGCCTACATCCAAATCACACTTCCTTGTGTGTTATGCTCTTTAAGTCGACCACTTCAAGAATGCATGGTGACCACGTCACCTATACCGGTAATAATGTTAGGACTTTTCCAGACTATGTCATCATGGTACACTGTCACCCAGTTTCATTACAGTCATACATATTCACAGTCCGTGTGTGTGTGTGTGTGTGTGTGTGTGTGTGTGTGTGTGTGTGTGTGTGTGTAGAAAAAGGCCAGACAGCTCTCCTCACCGTGAGGGTAAGCTATACAGGTGGCACAGGTTTTGGAGGTGGCGGCTGCCATCATCATGTACATGAAGTCGGATGCGTCTCGTGTAGTCTCCTTCTCTTGGTCCATGCGAGTTGCTGCTCTGGTCTCCAGGAGGCGCCGTTTGATGCTCTCGTAGATCACAAAGTGGACGACTGTCTCCGAGATCCCGGCGTAGGATGCGGACATGCCGCGGTAAAACCCACGCAGACCATCTGTCTGATACACTCGGCGCACACACTGCAGCGCACTCATCCGCCGCTCGCCACGGCTCCTGAGAGAGGAAAGAGACCAGTAAAAATGTAACGCTTTTCTCTAAGTAATTGTAAGTATAATAGTGAAGGTTAGGATTTGAATAATGAGAGCTGTGGAGCACATGATCATACGCCATATTATAAAATACCATTTACCTGGCGTCCAGCTGCAGGCGGGTCTTGATTAGCCAGATTGGATTGGTTGCAGTGATGGCCGTGAATCCTGAATGCAAACGAGATCAGATTTCAGATTCACAGAACAAGCTAAATTTTTACTGAAGTACAAAAGCAAATTTTAATTGTGATCAGACACTATTAATGTGTAAAAGGGTGAAATCTGTTTGCAGATATCCAGACACAGAATGCACGTAAACAGGACCATTAAATACGGAGTCCATATTTTTAAATATTCAACTGTCGAGCCACTTCTGACTATCATTTAACAGTAATCATGTAATCGTAAGAGTGTTTTGAGGCATACATGTCATTTTGCAGTTGGCAATCTGATCCTTCCTCTTTTCCCTACTCAGAAAATCAAAACTTTTTTTTTCTAGGTATAACTAAAGTTCCTGCTCCCAACACTCAGGGCAAGGCATCAGAGCTCTAATGTAATTAGGTGATAGTGTATTTGTTTCTTCAAAATATAGATAGATAGATAGATAGAACATATTTTAAGTGAGGCAAATAAGTGAAAAGTGGTAAAATGAAATATGATTATAGCCTCATGAAATATCAGGGTTTCACTTTTCCACCCCCAGTGAAATTATGGACTGTAAGAAGCCTAAACAAACAAACAAACAAACAAATATCTAGAAACCATTTTGTAAGCCACTGTAAGCTCAGATTAAAAACTTAACCATTATATGAAAACTAGGTGCATTTAAAAATGTGCTGTAGCTGTGAATAAATTAAGAATTATAGCTGAATGGCAATGAAAAATAAGGTTTAGAAACACACTAATAATTTATTATTTCCAGAAAATGAATAACTGCTTCCTGAATGACTCCTGTAATAAAACTGTAATACCATACAAGAGTTAGGGAGTACAAAACTGTTGTATGCCTGCAAACTCAACAGATACAACAGATTTGGGGAAGGAAGTAAAGTTGCGCTCTCATCTTTTTTTAACAACAACAACAACAACAACAAAAAAGCTTCTGAGTCACAACAACCAGAAAAAGAGATGTGAAAAGAGATGTTTATATAAAATCACAATTTCTGTTTCCCTGCTGAGAATGCAGATCTTTATCTAAGTTTCCTGCTTTCCATTTTATTGAAATATTTGTGCTGTGTTCAGTGCTTGTGGTGCTAATTTGTTGGTTGGTGCTGTATTTTCGTTATTCCCGTGAGAAGTTAGTAGACGTCAGCCTCTCTGATGCGAAACAAGAGCATTTAATGGGAGAAAAAAATTTCATCGATCTCAAACACAAGTACTAAATATCAGGATGCGCTATTCGTGCCAAAAAATAAAAACACGAGAGCTTCTTTTCTCACTCACCATTTTCCAGTGTTGGACTCAAAGTCCCAGAATGCAATGCAGCTAGACAACACAGTTACACCGAATTACAGGAGAGACTCATCTTTCTTAGTTAGTGGTCTAAGAGACGACCAGCGCAATGACGTTTGAGGTATTAGCATGAAAGCTGAAGCTTTAGCAGATGATCTGTTTGAGCTGAGTACACAGAGAAGGAGGACTGGAAGACTAAAGCACTGCTGCATCACTCTCTTTAGATAGAGATTAAATGAGAGTTAACACCTACTGGACCAACATGTCAATGCTTAAACTGGAGGAGAGAAAAAAAAAAGTAAACTCAGAATTGAATTACAAACTAATTCTTAGATGCCACTGAGGAGAACGTTAATTATAGAGATGAATATGAAAGTTGTTCAAAGTGGATTTTTCCTTTAAGTCTTGTGACTGAAACAAACGATGACATTTAGTGAGTCGAGTGGGTAATAAATGATGCAGTGCTGTCACAACACTAAACTAGAGGCTTCCATTACTGATGAGGTCTGTGCTGTGTGTAAATGTGTGAAATGACTGGTGAGAGATTGAAGGTGAGAGATTTACCGGCCATGCCAGCAGACACCATGTGCACCTGTATGGAGTCGGGCTCCAGCATGCTGTTCATTCGCTCCTTAGTAGTGGAGTACGCCGCAAAGTAAATCGCCCTGGAAACATAAAAGGAGAAGGACGTTAGTGCGCGCACAAATAAATCATGAACACACACTCAGAGCTTGGTTTATCTGAGTGCCCTGAGATAGCACTGCATTTTAATAATGTAGATTTTCAGCCTTCTGTGGGTGTTGTACTGTTGATATGGTGAAGTTTACTGTGAGAGACATTAATATTTTTTGAAGGAGTCTCCAGTGTCACCTCAGGACAGGAAAGTCTTTTATAGCTGGTTATAGCTGCTATAACATAAGTGTTATTATTTAATTAAAAAAAAAAAAAACTGCTAGCAAATTGCTGTGGTACAAGAGGAGTAAACCACGATGAGCCATCACAGCAGCCTGCTGTTGATTATTTTCCTGTAATAGCACAACCTATAATCGTCTTTTACTCCTTACATAATCGACTGTCATATTTGTGATCTCAACTAACACTAACAGTACTCAACACGACGTTAATCTATTTGTTTACTAGACATAGTATAGTTATTGATTAAAGTTATTAAAAGCTATTGATTAAAATACATGTTAGAGAAGTTAAACTAGTTTGCAGGGTATTACTGAATGTTTCCTTAATGAAAATGATGTGTATATTTAATCCACTAGTTGTGGATTTTGATTAATGTAACCATTTGTGTTGTTGTGGTGTTGTGTTTACTGTCACGATTAGTCACAGTGTATGATCACACAGCTACCTCACTGTCGACTTTTCCAAATTCCAGATTATCAAGTTAAAATGATAAAACTATATTTTTATTCCTAAACTGCCTGATTTCAATTCTTTGCAAAATAATTGCCATTATTATCGATTATCTTGAGATCACTGAGAAGTTGGCAAAACATTGCACACACACAGTAGCAAGATGTACATGCACGCTGTCAGAGTCACCACCCTACACAGCACTTAGCCCAAACATCGCATCACTAAACAAACACACTAATGTCTCAGTTAACACAGGCTCTTCTGCCACATGTGCATTAATAGCCTCCGTCTTAATGCCTCCCTGCTTCTCCCACCAGGTCATAAGTCAGCTGGAAAGAAACCAAAGAGAGTCGATGATGAACAAACACCTATCTATCATTTAACAGGACACTGATGAGAACACACTTCTTCATTAAAGCACAGACGAACACAATTTGTTCTCCTCCAGTGGACTTGCGTCTGGTTTAGGCTGAACCTTGGTTCGTGTCATCTCTATACTTGTTTTCCTGACAGCTCTTAATGCACCAGTGTACACATACTGCCATGTCAGCTTCAGGAAAATGTGAGTCAGCAAATAACCATTTGGTCTTCTGAACCGTTTAAATCAGCATCTCTCTGTCCCAGTCCTAGAGACACCATGCACTGTAAAGCACTGTTTTTCCAGGTAATGATCAGATAATGACTAGGAAATGATTAGTAAATGATCAGGCAATGATTGGGTCATGGTCAGGTAATGATTAGATAATGATTAGATAATGATCAGGAAATGATTAGATAATGATTAGATAATGATCAGGAAATGATTAGATAATGATTAGATAATGATCAGGAAATGATTAGATAATGATCAGGAAATGATTAGATAATGATCAGGAAATGAATATGTAATGATCACGAAATGATTATATAATGAATATGTATTGATCAGGAAATTATTAGAATAATGATCAGGAAATGATTAGGCAATGAATAGATATTGATCAGGAAATTAGTAGATAATGATCAAGCAATGATCAGAAAATGAACAGGCAATGATCAGGCAGTGATCAACGATGCTCTACAAGTCTGTGTTTAAATGAGTTATACTGTATATACAAGTATTTAGATTAGTCAACATACAGACATATTCGTTCGTTAAATCTAAAACACTGACTATACAGTTCACTGTTTGAGGAAGAAAATATACATCACTCATCTGAGTTAGCTGCCTAGCTTGTTGCTAACAAAATATGAACACAGGGGCGTCAATTTTCCCATTTCGTCTGTCGAACGTGCTGAGGTCGCAAATGATGTTATTCCAACTGGCGAATTACCACTTGGGATGTTATGCAGCATTATATTTTACATAAACTTGTTCATCTGACTTTTCAAACCTGTGCCAATTCCATATCTCTGACATGATATTTGAACCTTTCTTTGCTCAGTCCTTGGTGAAGTGATTTTGAACATCGCATTAAAAAATTAAATCGAATTAACCAAATTAATTGTGAAAATTGCCCAGCACTACACACAAGGGCGTTTTAAGGACAAAAACCTGACAAATGTTTTGAAATAAAACAGCTGAACAATGTCTTGGGGTGTGGTAACTGTGGTATGAGCGGAATAATTGATGCCGGTCTGTTGAAATATTAGAAAAATAATGCACACCCGAGGTGGTAATGTGGCCACGACGCAAAGCGGGGTGCATTACTTTTCTAATAATTCAACAGACTGGAGTCAATTATTCCTTACTTAGCTAATGTGCTAATTTAACAAATACATGTTTGCACTGGATGGCCATTTAAACACCAGGCCATGTTGAACATTACTAAAATAATCAGAAACTTTTCACAAGTGTAATGTCAGCCAACATAACTGGATTTTCAAGGTGTGATGTGAGTGACATTTACAGACAGTTGGAAAGATAAAGACAGAAATTGCAGTGCAAGAGAGACTCTCTGTATCTGACAAATCTTATTGACATTTTGTAGCCATGTCCAAAGGTGTTGTGGAGGAAATCAGTGCACTCATAAAATCCTACAATGCACTAGTATTACTGTCTAAATGAACAAAGAGGGTGCGGTGATATTTTAAATGTTTTTACAGCAGTGAAAATCACAACCCATTATTATATGTGAATAGTCACTTGAATTGAATGCCTCTTGTTTGCTCATTAGGAATCTAAATCTATATTCTGTAAAGGTTCTTTGTGGAAACACTGACTGTTAAAATCCATATATAAATGAAGTAGAACTGAATTAATCCAAAGCTCAGAAACCTATAAATAATAACTATGTGGATCTAATGTGTTCTGTTAGTGCAAAGTTCAGGAATTAAAAGCTCTATGGCTCTAAAAAAAATAGATAAATTATTATTGCACATATTAAAATAATGTTCATTAAATAGCCTAACTCTGTACTGAGGTGCTCTGTGGTATTTATTTCACAGATAAAGGGATCTATAAAAGTTTGTGAACCCCTGCCTTACAGAGAATAGAACACCCATAATGCATTTTTCCACATGTAGAAGCTGGGAGTAGTCTGCAAAGTCACAGAACTGGAAACCTGGAGCTTCTGAAGAGGTAGGAGTCTTCCTCCTGAACATACCCTACCAGGCCATAAAGCGATTAATAATTAGCTGATCACTTGGATCAAAGACACAACTTCTTCTGAAACGTTAAGCTAAATTTACCTTGGGGATCTAATCTTGACCTTTAACACTTGAACCATGTGCACATCTTCCAACAGCTTCATCTCTGATGACCTTTAGCCTTATTAACCAACAGTGAGACCAGAGTGATTGTCTAACAACTCAAGAGAAATAGCAGGACCAATATCCCTGAAGAGGCATGCCATAATGTGTGTGCGTGTGTGTGTGTGTGTGACATTATAAATACAGGCAGTTTCTAAATGCACCACAGTGATCTTCAGCCATAAACACTGGTGGCTGTGTGTGATGTTCAGCACAAGACAGTGTATTACTGTTCAGTCTGTGCTCTGTTACCAAAAATAGAGCTGTCCTCAACCCGGTGCTGTGACATCACTCCTTCATTTGAACAAAAACACTGTTTTACAACTCATTTCACACACATATATGGCTTATTACCCCCAGCAATCTGTGAACCCTTTACTCACATTGACAGTACTCATACTCTGAACCAAATTTATCTGCATGCAAATTAATAATAACACGCATGTGAGTGCTACGAGTAGCTAATTCAGGATCTTAGCAGAGTTTCAATGCCTTGCTTGCACTTACATAAGCAGTATATCACCTCAAATGACATGATTCTCAGCAAAGAAGTATTCACAGCTCATATTATTCTGCTGTGAAATGCTAGTCGAATGCTTCTCTGCTCCTCACTCCTGGATCCACCCTAAGTTATTCCGAAATCTTTTTACATTTTGCAATATTAATTCTCTTTCCTCACAGGAGAGTTTCTGTCCCTTTCATTTAATAGATTATTAAAATCTCATTCATTCAGATTGCCCTCAGGCAGTTCTTCTGATTTAGGTGTATACATGAAGATTGTTGATTACAGATAATCTATGAACTGGATTCATATTGGAGAATAAGGCTGAAAGTAAAAGTAGAGTATGTCATTTTAGGTAAGTAGTTTTTGTACACGCACACAGTGAAATTTTTCAGAATGAGCAAATGCCTCATATAACTCTATAAAAATCACACCATGCCTTCAGCTCACAGTAATTCATACCTGAGTGAAAATAAAGATGCAAGTCAGACTCGAATATAATCTTTTATGAGCAATGGGAGGAGAAAACACACGTCATAGTCGAGGCATTGGCCACAGGGCTTGTCCCAAGAGTCTGGAAGCCAAGGGCAGTATTTTAAATGATTAAACTTAACTTCAGCTAGTTACACTGGCTGTAAAATTAAAAAGTCTTATGCATAATCTGATAATTTGTATTTCACAAATTCATAATCACTGTAACGTTACCTACTGCTGTGAAAAACATTTACATTTATTCATTAGCAGATGCTCTTTTTCAAAGCTGACACTGATACTAAGTTTCCACTGACCAAGTGTGAGATAGTTGTAGGATGAACAGAGAGACACACAGCTAAACCCAAAGGTTGATGTAAGTGCTATAAAATGTGTTGCTGCGTCAAATTATGACTAATTTATTTTTACAAGTCAAAGAGTTTTCAAAAGAGTGCTTGTGTTGACAAGCTGTGGGAAAATTACCTAGACGGGGCAACTCCTACTAGATTGGGTCCAAGACCTCGGAACAAAGAACGAGGGCCTTCCTTCTCCAATATCATCCTGAGAGAGAGAGAGAGAGAGAGAGAGAGAGAGAGAGTCACTGTAAGAAACATATCTGAAACACGTGAGAGTCTGTCTTTAACTATATTTGTGATTTTTTTTTTTTTTTTGGGTAAAGAAGATCAAATTCAACTGTACTCTTCGAAAATTTAGAAAACCCATACAAGTTCTTCAGTTCTCCTTCTGGGAGAAAATTTAAAGGTTCTATATAAACAAAGTGTCTCTCAATCAGAAAAGTTCCCTTAATTATCCAACAAACCCATAAAGATCCCCAGAAGAAGCTTTTTTTCTGAGAGAGTAGTAGCTCCTTAACCCAGTTAATTCCAGAAGATTCATAAATACACCACAACAGAATGACAGGGTGGAGCTGATCGAGTATCATTACTCGCATGCACAGACACACCAGAGATCTTTATCTGCCAGGACAAAATCATCTTGTGCTGAATACCGAGTGCTTAATATTTAATGGCTTCAAGGACATAATGTCACCATTCACCTCACAGGTTTCCAGGATGAAAAAAACGAACAAGTCTAGCAATAATAAACGCTTCTTTAGGTTTACAGCAGAGGTGTAACAATAATGCGAAAACATTCAACAGACTGCTTCATAAAATGGGTTACGTACAAACAATATGGACAACTTCTATAAAATGACATTATGTTATTATGTTATAAAATACTGCTTATATTATGTGAGGTGTAACAGACTTTTTAAACTTATTCAAGCCAATACTCTGTCCTCTGAAAATTAGCTTCCTCTTTATCTTGAGCCAGGAGAGTCTAGAGTGGTTTGAAAAACGCAAATTTTTTTTCCCCCGCAAGCTAATGCACTAGCATATTAGCTTGAAAGAAAAAGGCTATGCTAATATTTGAGCGCTAATGTTTAATTAGGTTTAATTTTATTGAATTCTCATGCACAGCTTTTGTTTCACTATCCAAAATTATATTTGTTTCAATTATTGCACTTTCATCAGGTTGAATGTTTTAATCAACTGAAGATGCAAACCTAAAGCACGCATACTCACACAATACACTGTATTAAAAGTGCATCGTATCAAGACACCACTGTATCGTATTGTATTGAATTGGAACTGTGTACGTTGTTACTGTGTTACATTATAAATACTGCAACACAGTAACCTTTTTAATGAACTTGATATTCTGCACAATCTCCTTATGATCGATGCTCAGAAGGAGAAAAACACCAGATTTTTTTTTTTTATTACCAGCAATTTGGACCAGCGATAAGCATACAAGCTCACACCCTTTGGGACTGAACATTTTATGGAGCCAAAAATCCTGTAAGCATATCACGGGCTGTTTTGGCTTTGAGCTTTTCTCTGCAACTCCCTCACAGTGCATGTGAGCTATCCAAAATTTAGGACAACACAAAGTTAAACAACAGCAAACAGTTGCGTTGACTTCGTTACTAGTCATACCTGACACTGCAAACATAATTCCATTCAACTGTCTTGCATAATACTGCAATATGATAACCTATCCTCAGTATTGTTTATTGTTCCCTAAAGTTGACAGCAGTGCAAATACATCTGTCAGACTTGGGCATGAAAAAAAGAAAGGCAGAAGTGGAGTGCCAAACAGCTTGGCTCTCCTGGGATCCTGAAGTGAGCTGCAGAAAACGAAGGGTTGAAGAAAACGAGCGCAGCGATTGGCTGGAACAGGGGGAGTGTATGAGTGGGACCAAGAACAGAACCGACTTTCATACAAAAACAAAGAATGACAGAGTGAGGAGGTAGGATTAAATATGGAATGTAAATAACAGCAAAGTGTAATCTGAGTCGATATAAACAAAATTTTTAACAAACCATAAGAGCAGGCCATCTGACACAACATAGCTTTGCTGAAGCAAAATCTCTCTCGTGAACTCTGGATTCATGTCCAGAGTCGTGTTTTGGTAGTGATATCTCAGCCAAGCAGGCTGAGAGTCAAAGCCACCACAGCAAGCATGAGTGTGAACCTGGCAGGCTTTGCACACACACTTTCCTTCTCATGTCACAGGCAAAATGCAGTCTGAAAGACTCGTATGATAAAGTAGCTGCTTGCAAATGTACTTTTTTTAAACAACATTAGATTCTGTACACTACACTACAGTGGCAGTGGAAGGATTTATTTACTGTGTGTGTGGGGGTGTTTTAGGGAAGGGGTTGGGGAATGTCCTAGTGTGGTGTGATTGTGGGCAGAACATCCTGATGTGGAGTGATTTTGAGTAGAACATCCTACCATGGTGTCATTTTGGGTCTAACCTCCTGGTGGGATGTGATTTTGGGTCCGACAGCCTGGTGTGGAGTGAGTTTAGGTCTAACATTCTGGTGTGGAGTGAGTTTAGGTCTAACGTTCTGGTGTGGTGAGATTTTAGGTCTAACGTTCTGGTGTGGAGTGATTTTTGGTAGAACATCCTGGTATGGTGTGATTTTTTAAACTTGTTACCACCTCATAGTTAAAACAATATGTGCACTCACACACCAAAAAAATCCTGTAGCAATGCTTCCCTTGCCTTTCAGTTATGTGAGGCATAAAGCACGTTGGTACATGCTGTTCTAAGAAAAATAATGCACATTGGGGTGATGTAATGCAGAGTAACTGTTACCATCCTGAAGTTGATTATTTTCCAATAACAGCAAGTCCCAAAGTGTTTGTCTTATACCAGCTAGAAACACTTGTTCCCTCACCATCCTCTCATATTTTCTCTAACATGAAGTTGATATGATAAAAAAAAGAAAAAAAATCCAGCTTTCCATGAAACCACAAAAGCGCCGACTCTTTTGTCCTGAGGACTTTCCCAAGGAGGAAACCTAAAGGAACAGCTTCAACAAGTAAACTTAAAGTACAGACTTGATTGTTAAAAAGCCCTGGAAAGTCCTTACAAAAATGCCAACGCTTCACCAAATCAATAATTTCAGCTCTGCTACCGTATTTTTCGAGTACTTTATTAATTCCAGTGAAATTCTTTTTTGAGTCTGCATCCTGAATGTGGTCTGCCAGTTGATGGACTGAGTTAATATCAAGTGCATATCGTTGATTATTGGGTACACTTAGTAGCTGAATTTCGAAATTTGGACCCAAGTATGGATGAATGGTATTTTCCTGAACAGCATTAGAATGGGTTCTGGTTAGTAAGTGTACACACTGAAGGAAGTGATAAAGTACAAACTTCAGGCAGTGCAAGGGTCCGGGTGTAGTCACTCGGGTCATGGTGGCTCCATTCACTGTGCTGAGCTGAACGCCGGAGATGTAGAATGTTATGGAGGAAGACTGCAGCCTCGTCTTTACCACCTCCAACGGACACGTCAAAATGGCTCCCACCGTACCACCACACCTACACACAGAGAGAGAGAGAGAGAGAGAGAGAGAGAGAGAGACAAAAATACAACTTATTATGGCTGTTTCAGAATAGGAAAATAATCTGTTTTACATTTATTCAGCTCCACTTTGTTTATTAAGTCATCGCTAGCTACCTCCAGATAACCCCTATAGTGCACTGAACACATATTGCTACACAGGCAGAAAGTTGAAGTTCTCCAACCAGATAAAGTCAAACTTAAGAAGCATTGAATGTTCTTTTGTCCCACATTATGACTAATACCTTCAGCTGGATATTACGTTTGCCTCAACTTGTTCTGATCAGTTGCTGGTTAACTTTCACTTCCTCAGGGATGTAGTGTGCTGTTATAACTCTTGCATCTATGCATAAGTAAGTGAAGCAATACCCAAAGAAATATTTGGGAGATGTGGTTTAGAGTCTTCCTTGCGAGTCTTCCTCACACATATCCTTCAGTCTACTGCAATGTATTGTTTATTATCTGCCTAAGCGTGAATAGTTGGAGCTGCTGCTGGCTCCTAAGGCTGTTCCGGTGCTGGTTAATTGTCTAACTGCAGTGACACACCCCTTATTTGGTTTAAAAAAAAAAAAAAAAGAAAAAGGAAGAGAGGAAAAAAAAAAAAAAAAAAAAAAAAAAAAAAAAAAAAACCTGAGTACATAGCATCCCCTCAGACTATTTTATTCGCTTGCTAAATGTTAAAATGCTTCATTTCAAATAAAACGAGCATAATAAAATTCTTATATTTGAATTTGAAATTTAATTCACAATCCTCTACGTAACTTTTAGCTCCAAATGGAAATTTCAAATTCAGTAATAACATTTGCATTTGTCGTTTGATGTAGTGGCATTGACATTCCATTTACATGGAGATTTGGATGCTTAGTAGTTATCTCTATACAAATGATAATACAAACTGGAAAATTAAAATGTATTTCCCAAACTATGCATGTGATTGTTTTCTGTATGTAATAATACATACTTTATTTACATGTGCACTCTCTAATAAGATATGTGCAATTTATCAAAGAGAGCACCATGCTATAAAGACAGCAAAATTCAAATGTGAAAAGGGAAACAGTGAATCTTTGATTTGCCTTTATAGTGTAATCTCACTGATTCTCCACAGTATCCATGTGACACATGTAATCGGTGTTATGTAGGTATTTAAAGTCCACATGAAATAGCTTCTTAGCTGTGGCTTGATTCCGTACTTTGACGTATTACCTTCTGAAATAGGAAGTCAGAATGATGGCATTTTGAAGTGCTTGACTGAGTTACACAACAGCCATTTGGCATTCGAGATACATCGCACTCCTTCTAAATTTATACAAACCTGACAGCAGCTTAGCAAGCTAGCAAAGTATGGAGAATTAAGGTTTTATTATTGACACTTATTCATGGACAAGCTCAGGTGGTGTATAAAGACAGAATTGTGTTCTCGATCAGTCTGGCAGTCTGAGGAAGAGACATTTTCCAGAAGAGCTCTAATCTGAAAACACCTCACAGAAGTGTCACCTAATCACGACCCCAAACAAATTCCTCCCTCTTCAGCCATTCCGGCCATTTTTAATGAATAACATGCAGGAACAGCCAAAAACTCACGATGAACCATGTTTACTGCTAACCCGCTGCTACTGTAGAACAAGCCCGCCTTCAGGGGCAGGACTTATACACTCTAGAGTGCATTTAACTGGACCATGGCAAAGTTTTGACCAAATATGGATCATCAGATATTTTTGATTGTTTTCCCGGAAGTGATGAACTATAAAATTAACGATGAGAATGATAACACTGAGGGACAGGTACAAACTTCTCTGAAACACCTATTGTGATTTCAGGGACAGTTATTTATTCGATTCTATTTATTCTATTCTGTTTACAGTGAAGTCTTTGCAGAGAAATACAATCAGTATAATCAGATTCCCTTGTAAAAGCATGATGTAAACTGCAATGGCTTAAACCCTATGCTAAATGAACAGGGTAACACTGGCTTCCTTTTCTTGCATTTCTTCTCTTGAAATTTTGTACTAAACACTTCTGTGACCTTCTGGATAAGAGGACGTGGAGAAAACATGGTTGTAGTCCATTAGCACTGCTGTTTACTGAGTGGTTCTTGTATGATCAGTGACGAGTATTGTATTTATAATGACTACTGTGCTAACTTATTGAGAAGTGGAGAAGTGTAGTGTTTGAAATATGAATGGATTTGATTCACAAGCTGAGTCAGGAAAAATGAGTTCTTTTAAACAGGCTTGTTCTGGGATTAATCTGTGTTTAGAGCAATAATCAATATTCAAATTCGTATTAATACAGATATTTCACTTGTGACATCAATGTTTTCATTTAAACTATACTGCTCTTTAGTGCACACACAAGATATATGCATTTTTGTACATTCATTGTCCTGTCCCATAAACACAATTGAACTTTTGCTGAAAGATTTATCGTGATTTATCGCAACCCTGCTTCTGTTCCTCTTCCTCAGCTTATTTTTATTTTACATGAATTTTTCTCAGTTTCTTGTAGTGCACTGTAGAGCATAGTGTCTTGTAAATCTCCAACAGTCTCTCAGCTGTTTTAAAATACCATCTATTCATAGTCATATTCATGTACTAGTACATAGGTTAAATGTTATGAATGTGGAATGTTCAGTGCTGGTATTTAGGTCCTCACCATCGAGCAATACAACACAAAATAAAACCTGTTCATATGAATGCTCATTTCCCTAATGACAGACTTCAAATTCACATCAAGACTACAAATGAACACTGAATATCTGACATGCACGTACACACACGCACACCTATACACACCCCTCCAGGTCTACATGATTCAGCGTTTTTTTTTTTTTTTTTGGTTTGTTTTTTTTGCATTTGCATAATGCATAACATAGCTACAGTTGCTACACTCGCTACCCCCCGTTTATTTGCAGCCCAAATATTTCTTTGGAAATTTTTATAGTTGGAAAATACACACAATGTCGTCCTTGGTCATGCTGTTTGCAATTTTTTATTATTTATTTTTTTTTTAAACCAGCAATGACTCATACCTTCAGGATTCACATGCGCAAGTCTAAAAAACCCCACTATGTTATCATAATACTGTATCTAATCATACACTTTATTAAATCAAAAAATTATCTAGGTAGTTTACTAGCTAACACTAGCTAGCAAGTTCCATATATAGCAATATACAATGTAGATGACTGCTATAAGACAGGACATTAATTTCCATTTGTAAACAGTAACCTCAGATTGAACACCAGCTAAAACACATGCATCAGTCTAACAGGGTAATCAATTTCCACCAGTCACGAGCGATCACAGCACGCCATGTGATATCACCTGAGTGTGGACTACTGGTGTTTGTAAAAAAAGCAGGACAATGGAACCAGTTACCTCTAGATATCTCCCAGCCCTATATTCAACAACCTTACATTAGGCATTTTGGAGTATTATTTAACAATAATCACAAGAGCTGTGTGTCTAGATGGTTGAAGGAAAGAGCAACATCCAGGAGTATGTATCTGACTGCCTGCATGTTGTGTGCCTTTTGCTCTTTGCTCACTGTGGATTAGCTGTGAGTCTGAAACCTGTTTGAAAGTTTTTTTTTTTCAGTTACTCGGAAAAATTAAGACAAGCCGTAATTCGGCCAACTTCGCTGTCATCTGTCTCACTGCAAACATGTCACCGTGCGGTATTTTTAGTCCAGTCAGAGAAAGAATAAAAGGTAAATGATTCAGTGCTGAAAAACGAAGAGAGTTTTAATTTAATTTATTTTAAACTTTAATCCCAGCAGCAAAGCACAAAATATAAAGCATGACTGTTTTCTCTCTCTCTCTCTCTCTCTCTGTAAGAAAATGGTGGCTTAATTTTCACCAAACGTACGTGCGTGCATGCAGTTGCTACACTAGCGCATTGTTCACACACTCGCTTGTGTATCTTATGTACATCTGGAGGATTAAAAGCGCCGTCCACTAGATGATACATCAGAGCCAAAACATCTCTGTCCATCCGGTTACCAAGTCAACTTGCAAAGTTTAGCAATTTCACGCACAGCAACATTAAACAAATTGACGAGCACAATTTCTCTTTAAGACTTTCTGCCATCGACATGATTTGCATCTCAAATCAAAAATCCTTACCGTACATTCAAAAATATGCAAAATCCAGAGGAGTGGAACTCAGACCTTTCATTAGGTTTAAAGAGGTTTTTAAAATTCAAACCCTCACTGTAATAAGAAAACTGTTGTGTATTTACTCAATAACAGTCTAGAATAATATATAAGTATGCGATTTGAGACCCAGCATTAGATTGTTTATGCAGTTGGGAGCACAGTGTCACATGGTAGTATACAGCCTCCACTATTTACGCTGTTACTGCACCACACGGAGGCGTCGCATTAATTTCTGAGGAGGTGCCAAATGACCACAGGGTACATGCAGCAATCTTGGGTGTGTGTACGTGTATCAGCAAGTATAAATCTTTAGCTAGTGTGAAGTGATTTTGTTGCTCATTGTCTGTATGCAGCAAACCAACAGTATGGTATTACAGGAGGAGACAGTTAGCTAGTTAAACATGCCGTAAGTTATCTCTCCACCTCACACAGATGTTGTGAAATGAAGTTTAAATGTTTAATGTGATGGTGCAGTGGATCAAAGCTTAATGTTTTGCAGCCTGCAATTTTGAGTGCAATTAGGTAGCTGTTCAAATACTAAGCATTATTCAAATAATGCTTTTTGAATATTAACCTTGTCTGAAATGCCCATCTCTTATAAAAGCTCAACAAAACGCTTTGCCAAGCTTTGAGCAATAGTGATTATTGGCATGGATGTTTCAGGAAGAAAGAATCAAACCCATTCTGTAGAACACAGAAGCTGCGTCTGAATATCCCTACTACCCTAATATACAGTAGGCGAAAACCACTACTCCAAAGGAGTAGTATGTCCGAATTCTCAGTATTTATAAAACAGTAGGTGAGAAATACCTGGATGACCTACTACTTCTGCCGAGATTCTGCAGTATAGAACCAATGGACACTGCGCTATCCCATAAGGCAACGGGACTGGCGCGGAAGAGCTGTCAGAATCAAAAATGGCGGAAGGCAGTGCGTCGGCTCTTTTTAAGTGTAAGTGCTATAGGTATTAAATGTTGTTCCTTGAGCTTAAACTGTACTTGCCACTGTGCTGTACTTCCAAATGTCGTCAAAACACTGATGAAAACCGTAAGTATTGTATAAAATCGTTTGCAGGTGCTCTAATCTGGCAGGCTCTTTAAGTTTTTGTGGTTATTATGACGTTGTAGGTCACATGACAACACCAACATGGTGGATGTAGTACGTCCAGATTGTATTCACGCTACACATATATACTGATCAGTACGTACTGTATCAACGGCCGAGCAGTAAGTACTGAATCAAATACAGTACATACTGTCACAGTACGCGATTTCGGATGCAGCCAGACTCTTTACTGCTATATACTCTAGTTCACACAGGAGTTGCCAGTAACTGCATCCAGTTCCTCATAGTACAATCACATGCCACATATCATGTCCTGACTGGACTGACCTGGGGAACCAGATCCTAATTATATTCTGCCTATGGCTGTTAGCACGCACGGACGACGCAATGCAGTGCGCAGATTTTCTCATGAGCAGTCTAGAAGGTCAATATTTAGGATTTTATAATCTGTTCTGTAATTTATCGAAGTGTGCATGACATCATTCTTACTCACAGGAAAACTTTAATATTAATTGTAAGGTTAACAGCTCAAGTCCTGCACAACAGTGAGCTGTCAATATGAATCGTATAGTGGTCAGTTATCCTATAGATAACCGGCATATAACAACCTATACAATAAGTCGTCTAAGTCAGGGTTCCTCAAACATTCTACAGCCAGGAAACCCTTTCAGTTAATAAATAAATAAATAAATCCCTCACGGGACATGTTTATTTTATTATTTACTATCATAATTTTATTCACTGATTCGTCTTCAGTAATTGGCCAGAGTTGCTCTGGGTCCGTAGCCTATCCCGTGCCACAGGATTTAAATATGTTATATGTAATATAACCAGAAGAAGGGAGGATAAATCAGTAGCCCTGTCACCAGGGACGCTGAGTTTCTTATTCATAGCTGTTCAGTGGACAGGTAGGTTCAGTAGCTTTATGATACAGCAGTTACTGGTGTTACGTTTTTTTCCATCCGTTTCTTCCATACTGACTTTTGTAACAATTTTTATTTTTTTTTTACTTACATTTACGGCATTTGGCAGACGCTCTTATCCAGAGCGACTTACATTTATCTCATTTATACAACTGAGCAGTTGAGGGTTAAGGGCCTTGCTCAAGGGCCCAGCAGTGACAACTTGTCGGTGCTAGGATTTGAACTCACGACCTTCTGATCAGAAGTCCAACGTCTTAACCTCAGCCTTTACCTGACACTTTACTTTTTACTAGTTGAACAAATAGGTTTGTATGCACAATGTGGAAGTAGTGAGGAAACAGAGCAAAGTACATAACAGTGTAGTGTTAAACTGGCATACAGCTCTGAAACACCTCGCACATGAGATGAAGAACACCACAGCTCATTGCCAAAACATTATATATTAATTATAATTAATAATTAAGACCAGCTGCTATTTTTAAAGAAGTGACAGAGGTGGGTTTTTTTTCGGTATTGTCATAAACACAACTACTTGCTTGTAAGCTCAAAGCACGTGAAATGAAATGAAAGCTTTTATATGTAAAGCACTGTAAAACTGTATTATTGTTGCTGTTGTTACTATTATTATTATTATTATGCCATGCTATTATTTACATTTACTTCAAATTGCAGCTCTGTCTGACTCAGACTACGACCAATAAAAATATAAATAAAAATAAAAAACAACACATACTTCTGAAATCTAGGACATTTAATTAACCAAGTATGTTATTTTAGGACAGCAGTTCCCCATGGATTCCAGATGAAAAAAATAAATGTGTGCCTCTATTTCATAATCTAGTTAGAAAAAAAAAAAAAAAAAAAAAGAAATGTAGGTCTATCCTGCTCCTGCAACAAGACGGCAGTCCAAAGCATACGACAAAATCAAGAACGGTCAAGCAAATCTAGAGGAGTTATAATAACGTCACAACTCTGCAAACACTGTTCAGAGGATAGGAAAGGTCAGAAGACGTTAGAAAGGCAATAGTTAGGCAACAGTTTAATTTAATTCGATAACAATTTAATTCGATAATTGTTTTTCTTTTACAGTATGCTCTACAAAACTTTTGTACTCAAGTGTATTAACAACACAGATGTTAGGTAAATAGGATCTCACTTAAAATGCAAGGATGCTGAGTAAAAAAATAACTATAAAGAAATAAAAAATATACACCAAGAGCCGAGTCTGGAATACAAATAAATGTAGTACAAAATTACATCTGGAAAATATATATTTATTTTCATTTCACACGTACTAAAAATGGCCTTATATAATTTTAGATATTATATTTTATATATATATATATATATATATATATATATATATATATTTTAGATTTTATGCATGTTTACTTTTAGTTCCTAAAAAAAATCCGAAAGAAATTTTTCAAGATAAAGAATGGCAAAAGTCATTCGTAATCATGGCAAGTATTGACGTATATTTTTTAAAATATACTATTTCATTGTTTTCATTAATTTCTTACAAATCAATTGTGTTAATGTCTGCAAATGCTAAAGTTTTCATTCTTTATCACAGATATCACAATTACATTCTCACACTGATTATGGAAAGAAAATTTTTAAAATAGGTGTCACTACAGTGCAAGTCACAGGGAGTGTGTGTGTGTGTGTGTGTGTGTTCTATAAACACATGTTGAATACAGACAGCCAAATAGATAGATAGGTACATAGATAGACAGATAGAAACATAGATAGATAGATAGATAGATAGATAGACAGACAGATAGACAGAGGTAGAGAGAGAGAGAGAGGCAGACAGATAGACAGAAAGAGAGATAGATAGACAGACAGACAGATAGATAGACAGACAGGTAGATAGAGAGAGAGAGACAGAGAGAGAGAGAGACAGACAGACAGACAGAAAGAGAGGTAGCTAGATAGATAGATTATTATGATGATGATGATGAAGTGGTGTATAAGAGATGACCCTACAGGTATGAGGTCTACACTATGAGCATGCCACGCCACGCCACTCACCCTCCAGCAAACAGATGAACCAGGGTGTCTCTCCGGCTCATCCTCACACATATTCCGCACTGCAGGTAGCTGGAAGCGGGGAGAGCTGAGCAGATCACCGGGACTGCGGAGGAAGTGGCTTGACCTTGATCCTCTGGCTGAACTTCAGCAGCGCCGCGTGGAGCTCACGCAGCAGAACAAAACCGCGACATGCAAACTCGCTAGCTCACTTAGCTAACTAGCCAAACGTGCTTACTCTACATACCTGCTCTCGGACAAAAAATATCCAGTTTTCCCCTTTTTCACAACATAAACACCGAGTCTGCAGCTACATAACGTTTAGCAAATAAATACGTAACACACAAACTTAGATCCTCCTTTCCACATTTCCAGCTCTTCCCCCAAACCAGGGACTTTACCCAAACTCACTCTTCGTTAGTAGGATGTATACCAAATTGAACAAACATAAAAGTGCCCTACATAGGGTGTACGAGACGCTCTTACAGTGTTGACTAGTGTCCTCTAGTGCACGAAAATAGGGAGCAATATCTATTTTAAAATCCAGCCGTTGTTGTGGTGACACTTTGCTGTTTCATGGACCAATCAGGGGGAAGCAAAAACAGAGCTTCTGATTGGTCGCAGCGTCTCTGCACGTCTCTTTCACGTGCTATGCGTGCTGCGCGTGAACACAGCTAGCCTGAAACGGTGAAAAAGGTTAAGTTTTCCAGCTTTAGCTCGAACGTGGCTAGGGTCGTAAACAAACCTGATAACCCTAACTGTTTCTAGACTATAAATAACATCTCTTTTGTCCCATGCATGCCGACAAATCAATACAGAATAAATACAGATGTGACTCCACAAAGCACAGCACACAGATAGGATTAGCAGTCCAAAGTCCAGAGAGAGACTGATACAGTGAAGAGGAAATGTGTGGTTTTGCTCCTGCTGTGTTAGCTGGTTTTATACTATATTTAATTTAGTGTGCATGCTTTTTATGTCTGTGCTTCTGTTCTGCATGTTTCAGTAGTGCTTTGAAGAGTGTTTTGAATGTTTTTTTTTTTTTTTTGCATGTTTATAATTTAATTTTAATAATTTTGTAATTTCAATTTTAGTTATATATTTTGTTTTTAGGGTGACTCTTAACATTCTGCAGACTACAGATGAAAAACTCTGGTGCATTTACAGTAATGTTTATTAATGTGCACTGTCCCTGTTAAATAAACCACTAAATAAACCAATAAATAAATAAACTAACTAACTAACTATCTGAAAAGCACAGCACATAACGGGAGTTTTTCCTTGCCACGTCACCTCTGGTTTGCTCATTAGGGATAAATTCACATATTTACAATTTATTTTGGTTTAATTTAATTTGAATCTATTTATTTCTGCCATTTGTCCGCTTTGTGACAACATCCACTGTTAAAAGCACTATACAAGTAAAATTGAATTGAATTGAATTGAACTAATGGCACAAAAAAAAAAAAGCAGTTCTTGAATCAGTTCTTGAAAACCATTCTTGAATCATGTCAGTCAGTTCAAATCAACATACACTATATGGCCAAAGGTATGTACACACTTGATCATCACACCCATATGTGGTTCTTCCCCAACCTGCTGCCACAAAGTAGGAAGCACACGATTGTATAGAGTGTCTTTATATGTTGTAGTATTACAATTTCACTGGAACTAAGAAGCCTGAACCTGTTTCAGCATGACAATGCCCCTGTGCGCAAAGTGAGCTCCAGGAAGACATGGTTTGCCAAGACCGGTGTTGAAGAACCCAAATGGCCTGCACAGAACCCAGACCTCAACCCCACTGAACACCTTTGGGATGATGGTGCCTCACACCTTCTCGCCTGAATTTAGTGCCTGACCTCACTAATGCTCTTGTGGCTGAATGATCACAAATCCCTACAGCCACGCTTTAAATCTAGTGGAAAGCTTTCCCAGAAGAGTTCAACAAGCACATATGAGTGTGATGTCAGGTGTACAAATACTTTTGCCCATATAGTGTAGGTTTTCTCTCAGTGACGTTGTGATGTTTTCTCAGTGCTTCCCAACATGTTCTTGGTGTTTCATTTGCAGTCCGTCATTGGAGAATCCTACACTTAACCCATTTGTTTACTTGACATCTGGTCAAGTCATCAGTTGCTTTACAGGAAGCAAATGTAACAAGTGTATTTAGGAAAATAGTTCACTTTTGGATAAATAAGCAAGAACAACCTCTCCATCCCACACAGATACACTCCTGTTTGTGGCACAACTCCCTGTTGAATTCAATTATAAAAATGGCTCTATGACCAAGCCAGACAAAAAACTCACAACAAGAAACCTTGAGAGGAACCAGACAAATGAACACAGTAAATAAACATTAAATTTCCGACCCTAAAACGGTGAGGTGAAGGAGAGGGTGTTGTCCAAAGGGTTTGAAGCAAACACCAATATGCCAGGTGTATGGATTACAAAAGTAGATCTTTAAAGACATCCTTGGATTAAAATTATCAGTACAGTACAATTATTTTAAATGGTAGAACAGTGCTTTTATATTCTCAAATCTGATTAGTAAGAAGCTGTTGATTAATTTTCTATAACAGTAGCTCTGACAGTAGTGCAGTTGTATCTTTTTGTCTTATTAACTTCAAGAAACAGACAAAAGAGAGACTGATGAGGGAAAGACTGTTTATTTCTGCTATAACGTAAGTGATAAAAATGATCTTATCTCACAGATGTTTAAATAGAACTATAAACAGTTTAAAATGATGATGTATCATTATTTAATAAATGAACGTTGTGAGTGGAAAATTGTTGTCATATAAAAGGAATAAAATACTTCAGAAGAACCTGTTATTGGAAAATAATCAACTTTGGGGTGGTAACAGTAACTCTGCTTCACAACACCCTGCCGGTGATCATTTTTCCTAGAACAGCACAACCCAAAACAATTTATTCCTTACATAAACTACAACATGCTACAGGATTATGTGGTGTGTGTGTGTGTGTGTGTGTGTGTGTGTATGTGTATGCACAATTTCTTTAGCAGATAGATCTCAGGTAGCAACAAGTTTATGCCACACCAGGAGGTTCCACCCAAAATCATACCAAACAAGGATGTTCCACCCAAATTCACACCACACTAGGACGTTCCTTCCAAACTCACACCACAGGACGTTCTACCCAAAATCAGGACACAGGATGTTCTACCAAAAATCACACCACAGGACGTTCTACCCAAAATCAGGACACAGGATGTTCTAACCAAAAATCAGGACACAATGGGATGGTCTAACCAAACTCACACCACAGGATGTTCTGCCCAAAATCAGGACACAATGGGATATTCTACCCAAAATCAGGACACAATGGGATGTTCTATAGGATGTTCTACCCAATATTAGGGCACGATGAGATGTTCTACCAAAAATCACACCACAGGACGTTCTACCCAAAATCAGAACACAATGGGATGTTCTACAGGATGTTTTGCCCAAAATCACACCACAACAGGATGTTTCTTTGACCAGTGAACCTGATACTGCATGAGTCATAATCAATACAGTATTGTTATTTTAGATTGCACTGTTAAATTCTCAAATCTGATTGTCAGAAGGTGTTGATTAATTTTCTATAACAACAGCTCTGATAGTAGAGCAGCTTCAAGACTACTTTTTTTTTTTTTATCGTATTAACTTATTAACTAAGAGAGAGAGAAAACAAAGGTTAGTGAGGGAACAACTGTTTATAGCTGTATGTAATAACAGAAACATCTTGTTTTGCAGATTTTCCACAAAATATAGTAGCTATACATGATTTAAAAGTATGACATATAATTCTAAGAAATAAAAACAATCACTGGAAAATTGCTGTGGTATAAAAGGAATGAAACATTGCCGGACATCGTGTTAATGGAAAATAATCAACTTTGGGGTGGTAACAGTAATACTGCTTGATGTTAGGCCATGTCGTTGATTTTTATTATCTATTTTTATTACCTATTACAGTGTTGCGTGCTGAAATGTCCTGACATATTAGTAAACTGAGGGTCAGTTTCTATCCTCAAGCACACTCTGTCCTGGACAACACAATGCCCTACTGTGACAATATTTGCATATCCTGATAACCAGGGGTCAGTTTTAGGGGGGATCGAGAAAATGCCATTCCCTGGTTAAAAAGGGACGTGGTTCTTCCTTCTCTGTAAAAATGACATCCACCTTTTCCTTAAGATTAATGATTAATGAATTCACTATTATTGATGTATGACACCATTGATACTACATTTAATACTGTGTGCATTTCTGCATTTGTGTTTCATTTCTTTCTTTCTTTCTTTCTTTCTTTCTTTCTTTGACATGAATTTTCTTGTGATTTTCACCCACCTACTCTTTCTATGTGGTTGTAAACATTTATAACTGTTCAATGTTTCTCATGAATGAATTAATTAATTAGGTTCACACAGGCACACACACACATACACACACACACACACACACACACACACACACACACACACACACACACACATGCAAATATGTTTTGCAGCCCAACTCTTGGAAAACAGTTGCATAAGTTAGAATATAAAGGTGCGCAGGACGGCGTGGTTAGCACTGTTGGATTGTACCTCCGGTGTTGGGGGTTCGAGTCCAGCTCTGCCCTGTGTGCATGGAGTTTAAATGTTCTCCCCGTGTTTTGGGGGTTTCCTCCTCCAGTCCAAAGACATGTGTTGCAGGCTGATTGGCATTTCCAAATTGTGTGTGATTATGCCCTGCAATGGGTTGGCACCCAGTCCAGGGTGTCCCCTGCCTTGTGCCCCGAGTCCCCTGCTGTCAGAATAAGCATTCATACATCTCTGAAATCCAAAAACCTCTATTATTGACTTTATTTTCTCTATAGACCCTCTCTGATCATGTGATCCTCAGTCTGGCTCACCTCTGTTTAGCAGAGAGGGTGAAACAGGTAGACAAATATGTCTGCTTTCCTTTTTAATGTGCACTGAGCTGCACAGCTTGAGGGCTGGTGGAAAAATCAAGACAGACTAGTTTTCTTTTCCTCCCTCTAGCTGTTTACACACTAAATTTGACATTTCACACAGAAAACTCTGAACCTGAAGGTATATTTCCAAAACCCCAGTGATAACAATAGGGTTTCCAACCACATGTTTTTATATCAACGTTGCATTTTGATTTTGCATAATAAACCTGAAATGAGACAGCAGAATTGAAAATAAAATAAAATAAAATAAAAGCTTAGGTACGAATTTGGCATAAGGACAAATATGAGCTAAATAGTGATAGAAGCAATTTCATAGAAAAATTGATAGTGGGATTATAAATCAAGTAAAGACAAACAGTACTAAGTGTTTTGAAAGGATGTTCAGGATGAGCAGATTGTGAATGAGTCCTGGGATGAGCACAGGACTGTCTTTATTATTACAGCAGCAGCTCTTAGGTACAAAACTACACAATCCATATCATCTTATACACTGAAGCGAGGGTGAGACTTGGGCATAAACTATTTTTGGTAAGTGCAAATCTTGCAAAGTGGGTGTCCATGTGGAACAATCCACAAGTGCAGGAAGTGAGTCACAAGTGCAGAAACTCCAAGCAGAAGTAGATCATCAGGCAGAAGCATTACTGTGTGCTTGCTATATGAATTATTTCTTCATCTTGTACTGTTGCTATATGTTACAAATGGTTACAAAATAGCTATAGACTATGTTACAAAACACTTCATACTAATTACTGATCAATATACAGTATATTCATATATGTTTATTTGGCAATAGCTTCTATCTACGTTAAACTTTTTGTTTTTCTTGCAGTACTGGGAACTCAATCCACAACCCTCAAGCCTGCACTGGCTGATGTACAGTAGGCTTTGCAATAGATTTAAATTCAATTCGTAATTTGCATTTGCATTTCGATGCAGCTCGATTTTACCTTTCTACAGCTACAAAACACTAACCATGAAACAGCCAAACTATATCTATCTATCTATCTATCTATCTATATATCTATCTATATGAGGTAGAATTATGACTCATGATAATAAGAACACCAACACTAACAAAGCAATCTACAGAACCGTCAGGTCACGTCCAGCTCTGTGTGTTTATGTGTATGTCGAGGTGAGCATCATGAGACATAAACATAAACACACTGAGTGTTTCTGCATCAACAACCACATATTCTCTGTGAAAATCAGTTCTTATTTCTGAAGTCTTATGTGCCTCTGGTGTGTGTATGGCATGCTGAGGCAGTTCAGTCTTAGTAGTGACTCATGTTTATCTGCGTATCTTTCAGTCTGGATGAATATAATTATTCCACTGTCTGGCTTAACACATCACCCAAAACTCTCACACCTAGTAATCACACACTAAACGCCTCACACACTGTGTTCTGCTTCTGAATATGGAAAGAATGAGGATACCACCATTGCTCATCTCTCTCACAAACACACACACACACACACACACACAATAACAAATTTCAGCATGAAATGTCAAAATATTTTATGCTGGCAGTGTCTGTTTTATAAATGGCAAAAAAAAAAAAAAATACTATTAAAAATACAAACGTACTGAAATATTAAAATACACACACTCCCTGCCGTATGTCTCTCCCAGTTACCTCATAATAAAATTGTTTACACAAAGTTCCCATCATCATAAATGTACTCGATCAGCCAAGACATGTTTGGTGTCCATAATTTGTTTCTTTCGTTCTTCCCTAGAGTTAAGACACCAATGTATGACACTAATGTGTAGAACATAACGCACAACAGACTCTAGAGTTTACACAGAATAGTGCGGAAAACAAAACAACCATCCAGTGTGTGTCAGAAATGCCTTGTTGTGGAGAGAGGTCAATTCAAATAATCGCTCTTTACAACCGTGGTGAGCAGAAAAGCATCTCAAAATGCACAACCTTCAGGTGGATGGGCTACAACAGCAGAAGACCACATCTGGTTCCACTCCTGTCAGCCAAGAACAGGAACCTAAAGCTACAGTGGGCACAGGCTCACCGGCACCTGGACAGCTGAGGATGGGAAAAACATTTTTCAGTCACTACCGTAAAACAGCATGAATGTACAGGTGTAGAGGTGTTCCTATTAACGTGGATGATGAGTGTATATGGAAGGTGTATGTAATAAAACTGGTGAATGAGTGAATATGGGTCAATGATGAATAAATCAATAAATCAATAAATAAATAAATATTGCTGTATACTAGACATTATACTAGACATGATGTTTCCTATACATTTTATTGTTTTTTGTTTTTGCAAGAATAATGTGCATTAAATATTATTATTTTTAATGGGAATTTTAATGAACATAAATTTAGTCCATTGAAATTTGATTTTGTATAAAAAAGTTCTTAAAAAAAGTCTTAAAATGTCTTAAGAAGACTTAAAAAGTCTAAAATGGTACACTTTTAGCAATGCTACCTGGAAAATGTGTACAGAAATCAGAATTAGACACCGCCAAGCAATTTCTACATGTGGCTACTTTTTGTCTGTTGTTCTTGGACCATAAAAATAATTTATATTATTAACAATTCAATTGTACATTGGTCAGTTTCTCTATTTCGTATCTTTGCATCAATAAAAGTTATTATTTTATTATTTAAAACTGTTGTTATATCCTCTGACTGCAAACTCTTTTTACCTTTCACCCTTTGTTTCAGTCCTTGGTTTGCATCCACAGCCCATGTTTTTGTGGTGAACCTGGAGAGTAAACAGTAACTGGGCCACAGGGGGAGATTTTTTTTTTTTGCTGATGATCCACATTTTTGCCCAAAACAAACAAACATAAAGGACACATTTATTTGACACTGGTCTAAAAATATCACCTAAAAATAAGCATGAAAATGGCCCTGCTCTGTCACTTCATCTGATCTGACTGCAAACAAAGTAAATAAGGAGATTAAAACATATGTTCATTTATCAGCTGTGCAAATATGGTGCTTCTGAAGCACCTGATACACTCTGTGTGTGTGTATGTGTGTGTGTGTGTGTTTGTGTAGACAGACTCAACTATATATTTATATTGTTCAAATGTTTGTAACCAGCTGTCAATTTTTATTCAACACGTCATCAAATGATTGTTTTCACTTAAAACCTATATATCTAAATTATATTAACCAGACGCTAAGTGTATTATTAGAAAACCAGGAATTTTATTTCAGCTGTTTCACCGAATTTTCCACTAGGGGGCAGTATGAGCGTCTAGCTTTGATTCGCCACAAATAGAAGAAACAGAAGAAGGAGTGGAACCCAGACATGTTGCCAGATTGTGCTGAATGACACTAGACCATGTACGTGCTGGCGGATTCAAAATAAGAGTTTGTCAAAATAATAATAATAATAATAATAATAATAATAATAATAATGAAAAAAAATCAAAAGTGCAAGGTAAGCACTATGTAGGGTTTTTTTTGGTAATCTTTCTCAAAATTTTAAAGCCACCTAATTAAATTCCTGTTATCTCAAAATTTCAACACAACAAACACCCTCCACCTCTCCACCTCTTCTAATATGTTTTTATTCCTTTCTAAACTGAGCAATTGCGAAAATATTGTATTTATATTCCACACTCATGTTTTTAGTTCAACATACTCAATCCTTGTCGTTCTTCCAGTTGGAGTTTATAATTTTCTGAGTGTTTTTTTTTTTTTTTCTTTAAGTGGTGGCTTCTGTTTTTTTGGCATCTGTTCTGTGCTGTTTATTCTGTGGTATCTTTGGTGTGGTTCCTGACCCAAAAAGCTCAGAAATATAATTATCTCCATATATAACCTGTGGTAAGGGATTGCTGCGTCTGGAATGGATTTCTGTCTTCCATTTATGAATTGAATGATCTATTCTGATAGACTTATAATAGTGTAATCATGTTTTAAGAAGCCAGTATCTACTCAGTAATTACTGTGTTTTGACTTCAGGTAACTTCTGAATCTAGTGTTCAGAAGTTATATATTTTGATACACATCTTTATTACAGCCTCACTAAAAACAGACAAAATAAAGCAAAGGTTTAAAGATAAACAAAGTAATAAAAACACATTAAATGTATAAAAAAAAAAATAACAGATCTAATAAAAATATTATAAGGCACATCCTAAGAATTTATTTGAACAAATATCTATCTATCTATCTATCTATCTATCTATCTATTTGTATTTTTTTTAATTAAATAGATTTATTGTGTATTGATAATTTTTATTTGTATTTGTAACCTATTGCTAAATTTATTTATTTATTTACTCATTTGATTAAAATTCAATATGCATTTTTATTATTTTGTTAAATATGGTTAAATTATTTATATAAAATATGGTTATACTGAATGTATATGTTTATGTACTTACTTGCATACTTACATACCTAGTCATTTACTCACTCACATACTTGTGTACTTAAGTACTTACCTACTTTACCTACTTACACACTTAATTACATGCTTACTTACTTCACTTTCTTACCCACTTACCTACTTCCTTATGTACTTACATACTGACTCATTAACTGTTATTTTGGCACTGGGAAACGTGCACGTGAGTGAGAGCGGAGAGTGATATATTACCAATCTGGCAACCCTGAGCTCCAGCTGCTCTTATGGCTTATGTGGTGTTAATTCCGGTTTGATGTTCTCTGCAGTCTGCAGAGCTGAGTGTGTTTATCTGCAGGTAAAGTTGGATTTTTTGAATGTATTTTCCCTGCTGACTGTAATATCACTGTGACTTTTTTTGTGATATTGAGACTGTAAACGTGGACACTGACTCATGCGCGTGCATTTGTGCAAGCAGGCAGCTGTTTATACTGTGCAGATGTGCTCCGTGTTGTGTCTGTGTGTTGTTTAGTGCATCACTGTTTGGGCTGGGCTTTGTATTTTGTGTTTTGTGTGTGTTTGTGTGTGTTTGTGTGTGTATGTGTGTGTCACTATGTGGGTAAAGTATTATGTTGTGTATTACAGTGTTTTGCAGTGTATCAGTGTTTTGATAAAGCTTTGGTAAAGTGTTGTGTATTATGTACAAAAGTGCAAAAGTCAGAGACCACTCTTTTAATATATTTTTTAAATATATATAGCAATAATGAACAATAGTGATGGGAAAGTGTATTTAACAGAAATCACACAAAGGTCTTCAACTTTAAAACAGTCTGAAATCTAAAGTATTCTATTCTCAGTATTGAACTTTAATATTGACCTGTATAGACCACGACTCTGCCTAAAGGAGGCCATCCACCAGTCAGTGATCAGTCATTAGTCATAGAAGCAGGCAAGACGCCACGGGTAACATGCAACATGATGCTACCGCCAGCATGCTTCACTGTGCTGATGTGCAGTGATAGGTTTCTGCCAAGTGCAGCACTTTGTTTGGTTTAGTTTTGCGCTCATCAGACCAGGTTGCTGCTGAGTATCCAACATGCGTGCTGAGTGTTTTCAAACAGGACTTCATATGACTCTGCTGTAATAACCAGTTTTCTGAAGTGTACAGGCTATGCTTGTCCTGTGAACAGCTTCTCCCGTCTGAGCTGTGGATGTCTCCAGCTTCTTCAGGGTTATTCTTGGCCTCTTCATTGCTTGCCTCTAGGCAGAGCTGGGGTTGTGCCATATTTTATTTTATTGTTTGCTATAATTTTAACACACACATACTCTACTATTTTAATCTATGTATATACAAATGATAATACTTGAACCATAGAATGGTTTGAGGAGAGTGTGTGATGATTTAGACATGCACTTTTCATCAGCTGGTGGTTATAAACCTCCCTCATGCTAGCTGCATTAACTTTCTAACTACAGTGCAAAACTGCCTGTTTTAAAACTCTGAAACATGAACAAGTGACTGGCTCTGGAAAGAATGAGCGAAGAGTTTGGATTGAAGCTGTGATTCCTGTGACCATCGTGTCTCTGTTTAAGCATAATGACATGTTTCTAGTGCAGGATGGTGATAATGGCTGGTCGGTTGTTGCGTGTATGTGAGTCAGAGCGAGAGAATGTTCTTCACAGGCCCTCTCTCTGTAGTTGTACACACGGGCTGAAGAAAGTATGGGTGAGTGTTATGTTGCACATTCACCTCCCTGTAGGAAGTTAACCTACTGAGGTAGGTGTGTGTGTGTGTGTGTGTGTGTGTGTGTGTGTGTGTGTGTGTGTAGTCGACTACCCGTGTTCATTGTATATTTAAAGGGCTGAATTTTATGTAATTGATCATTCTTTTGTGTTCAGGTGGCAAAAAGTGGGCGGTGCATGGATGGCTGATGGACCAGTGTCTGGACCAATCACAACACAATGCTGGCACGGAACCGCTTCATCCTGCTGCTGGTGGTTGGTGTGGTGCTAGCTGTGCTAAGCTTCAGCATTCAGTACTGTAAGTATGTGTGGGTGTGTTTGTGGGTGTGTGGGTGTGTGGTTTGTGGTTGTGTCGACCAACATCCTGTCTGACAGTCATTTAGTCTTTATATGCTGTAGACGTTTAGAGCAGTTTCCATGGGTTGGTGGGTGTGTGAGTGTATGTCCAGTGGGAATAATTTCTCTTAGACTGTGTGTTCATTTGACATAAGGGTGGGTGATATGACAAAAATATCATATCATGGTACTCGAAGCCATTTCTGCAATACACAATAAGGATCACAGTGTGTAGACTTGCTAAGAAACTGCCAGCAAAACAGCAATGTTGCATTGTTTTTACTGTACTTTTATTTAATGTCTAAAAAAATCAATTATTTAGCACCATAAGATATTATAAATACATAATATCTTATATAGATATTCATTGCAAAAATGAATATCTATATAAAAATTAGGAACATTTCACAATATTAACAAAATATTAACATCAAATTAACTGCTTCCAATCATAATTTGGGAATACGTCAAGAAATTATATCTTGGTGTTTTAGGGAAAAAAAACATGCAATAAATATTTAAAAAATAGCTTGCTGGCAAAGGTGTAGATAATAAAAATTATTTACAAACCTGCTTTATTTATTATTCAGGTTTATTATCCATATGCTTTACAGTTAGTACTAGCACTGTCTTTGTGTCAATAGAATTATTGATCTATAAGATTTACAGCTTTACCCTACAAGTATGCCTTCCTTTAATAATGCACTCATTTAAAGTTGCATAAGGATCGGAAAGCGAGCAGATAATATGATCCACAAAGCTTTAGCTTTGTGTATTTAAGTGATATATCAGTGATATATCAGTATGTTATCAATAATAGTGATTAAGCCAGAAATACTCTTGAGGGTGTACTGTTATAGGAAAATAATCAGTGAATCGGCCAGATATGAAGTGGAGTTACTGTTACTCCCCCGAAGTGGATTATTCTCCTGTAACAGCACATCCTAGTGTTATGTTCTTTTTATGCTGCAGCAGTTTGCCAACTATTGCCTTTTTTTCACATTTACAGTTAATGATCAACATGTCATGTCTTCAGCTATTTATAGCTGCATTTAATGTTGGGGAACATCTGCAAAACAAGTTAGTGCGTGTTACCACTTATGTTGTTATATCAGCTATAAACACTCATTCCCTTCATCAGCCTCTCCGGTTTTTCTCTCTTGAAGTGAATAAGATGCAGCTTGTCATGCTACAGAGGAAACCAGAAACTGCAATGTTCTCTGTCCTAAAGACCTTTCCTTGGTGGAAAACTGTTACAAAGCATGGACACCTTCTGTAAATCTTATATAAACTATTCCGTACAGAAAGCTTCACCATATCGGTGATTTTTCTTTTTTAAATAACAACACTTAATCTGAATGTTATTAGCCTCAGATTATGTGGAGCGTCTGCCATATAAGTCCCTGTGATTGAATCAATAGAAACAATAACATATTAGAATGAGCACATTAATATAAATTTATCATTCAACAGCGCTGTGGTATAAAACTGTAATAAAACAAAAACTTGTGGTTTCCCCCACGCTCGATGGTATCTGATCGTCAAACCTCTGACTTTCGTTCTTGATTAATGAGAACATTCTTGGTAAATGCTTTTACTTTCCCTGGTTCAAGAATGTCACCTCTAGTGGCACAATATGAATGCCCCTGGCCGTCCCTCTTAATCATGGCCCTGGTTCCAAAAACCCACAAAATAAAACCGGAGTCCGTTTCCATTATTCCTAGCTCGGGTATTCAGGTGAGTTTGATGGCCCACTTTGAACACACTAATTTTTTCAAAGTAAACGCTCCAGACCCCTGAAAGGGACCGGACAGCCAGCCGAGGGAAGTTTAAAACCTTTACTGTCAATGTGTGTATATTTCTTCATTATTTCTTCTTATAGTTGCTTTGGCTTACTAGTTATCATATTGCTACATTTTGTCTACATTTAGAAGTAAGGATGCATTTTGGTGAGTGAAAGATCAGTCAGTCCTTCATTGAGTCAGTTGTGGTTGAAACAAATAGCGATTAGGAAGTGATTAGGCGTAAGCGTGATTAGGCGTAAGAATACTGTGTGCTTGGGTGGTTGTTTACATGTGTGTTAGTTAACTTGATGAGTCCATGTATTCTTTCCCTGACTGAATCTCCAGTATTAAGCCTCCATATGATCTCTAATATCTGTTATAACAGTGAAATGGCAATAAATGATAATAAAAAGTTGTAGCACAAAAGCACATGTAACAGCACAGGTTGTTTGTCCTTGAGCTGTTACAGAAAGATTATGGAGGGCACTATTTTCTGACATTTTCCTGATTGATGGTTTTATTACGTTAGCCTTGAACACATCAGGATACGTCACATTCCCTATATTTGTGGTTTTGTTTATTGGAATTTTCATCCCTTTATCTTATATTTTCTCTCTTGAGTCCCTCTGTTACCTTTGTTCTTGCATCTTTCTCTCTCTCTCTCTCTCTCAGTCACAGTGAGCTCATTACTTATTCATTCTTTACAAACAGGAGCTGAAAGCAGGCTGAATGTAGGACGGAATTTCATTTGAAATTCTGTCGCTCTGTCTTTGAGCTCGCTTATACGTGCCACTACACAGTAATGAGTGGGTAGTGAGCAGGGTTGCCAGATCTGTGCAGCAGCAAGACCAATCAAAACCAGATCACAAATGAGTAATGACCACTTAATGAATTAAGCTAGAACAATTCTAGTAATAATAAATCAATACATGGCAAATCAAATAAGTAAATAAATGAAATATGACAGTAGAATTAACAAATGAACATAATTATCTTGGACATTAAGCTGAGTAAAATAAGCTCAACATCAAAAATACTTTGTGTAGAACACTTGAACATGCACGTTGTTTGGAAAACACCCCATATCCTCATTATATCCCACAAATCCATCTTATGCACTGCAGCTGTGGTAAAATAGCCCACATATGCCACATATGGGCTTTAAGTGTCAGACTTTCAATTTGTATTTTATTACAGAGTAAATAGAACCATAACACCGTGACTTCAATCACTGACATTACCTAAGTTAGCTTAAACCTGGTACCACATTGTCATCCTTGAATATTTTCATATCAGACCATATTAAGTTCAATGTGAGATCACAAACTGAGTTCATATTTAATGTTCCTGTTTTTAGTATTTGTATATTGTGTGTATATATAGCCCTGAGTTGATTGGAATCGGCATTCCTTTCTAACGAGGCAGCCATTTGAAGATCAAATTTTTATGCTGCAGGGTAATATAAGAGCTTACACTCACAAAAAATCAGGGTATAAAAACAAGCTTCAGGGGTTCCTGTAGCTGGAGGGAGTCACCGTTTCTCCATCTCTTTCCTTTCCTCTATACTTACTTGTAGGCAGTGGTAAGGCTACAGGCTACAAAGAGCTCTTTGTCTGGCCCCTGCACTGTGGGACCTGCTATGGGCTCTGTGTGTGTAACGGGATTGGTCAGAGTGTGTAACCAGGTGGGAACAAAGGAAAAGGGCTTGATTCTGAATAGACTTCAGTGAGAAGTGGAAACACACACACATACACACACACACACACAGAAACACATTCAGATGCTTTGCAGATGTTCTCACTAAAACACTCACACACAGAAACGCACTTCCAAAATGCCGGCCTATTTCCAGACACGTCTCGTACTTCTCCTGTTTGTTGGTAAGTTTGAACTGATGTGATGTTAAAGTGATGCGTTAATGTGTGTCTGTGGTTTCAACATCTGCATGAGACAATGTTTAACTGGATAGTTTTGTTGTGTTGGGTTTTTTTGTGTGTTTTTGTCTGGCTTGTTCAGTCTGGAATACTTGCTATGAATTGCATTGATGAGAAACGTGAACTATATTTGCACAACTGTTGAATTCTTTCAGACTCTTGGCTGTTAGCTATTTAGTCTTTCAGTGTAATGCCGTGCTGTTTCTCCGTCCACTCTGACTGTAGGAAACTTTCTTTTGGGAAACAGGAGCCAGGAATTTAAAAATGAAGTCGGCGTATTTCAGTTTTTTTGCGTGTGCTTTGGAGGAAATGGGAGTTAGACAGACGATACAATCAACTCCACAATTATTATTTATAGTATTTTTTTAATGATTTCAAATTTCCACTCAAACAACTGGCAGAACAAAAAAATTGTTCTCTTAAGAATTTGTCTCTCTCTTTTTTAAAATAATAGCATCCCCTCCATGCTATTATTAAATAGCATTTAGAAATAGCATTTCCCTTCCAGAACATACAGCATTGTGCTAAAAGTTTTAGGTATTCTGAAATGATTTATATAAATTTTTTTATATACATATATTTTCTAGCATTCATTTTCCAAAGTATTCATTTTGTTAGAGAAATATTGTATGCTTTAATTTGAAATTTTCTTTCTTTCTTTCTTTCTTGATTATTCTTATAGTAATAAGTAAAGTAGTAAAAATATGTTTGTACAGCACTGTATGTGGCAAAATTATTGATGCCACTAAAGAATATTTAAAAATAAATGCAAACAATAAAAATGCGTAAACACTTAAAATAACAACACAGTCTAGACCTTACTAATTAATAAGGTTTTGCTGCTAGTATAAGGAAATCTGAAATAGTTTATTATATACAGCAATATAAGTAATATTATTCTGTTAGGAATGAGCCTACAGACAATCAGAGAAAGTGGTGCTTCTACATATTTCTCATCAACTATTGAAGGATAAATGTGATCTTCTTAGAAAGTTTGTTTTAAAATATTCTAGCAGTTTTCCTAAGCAAAGTAATACATACGATTATATTCTCAAACGATAAAGCAGCAGGTGAGCAGTCATTTCTGATGGCAGTGTGCCATTTTGAGTAATTCTAACAACAGCAACTCATAACAGATCTATGAAAGATTTTCAGATTTTTATGCAAATTAGCTAAAGCGACAAGTCGCATTGATTGGCTCTATAATCTACAATGAGTCAACTCATGGGTGTTGGCTCGGCTTGAAAGTGAATGGGTGTGGTGGAATGTGTTACGGAGCAAATAAACGATAGGTCATAGGGTTCATTTTGTAAACAAGCAACTTCATTCAACATGCCTATCCAGATTCAGCATCAGTTTAAAATAAGAACACAATGTACAAATGGTCTTGGAAAGAAAGGGTTACAGTCTTAAAAAAAGAAGGCATGAGAGTATAAAGGGTGTGTGAGAAACGAGTGGCATGCTAAAGTGTTCTTCACACAAAGCTGCAATGTTAGCTCAGGACACTGAGACTTCAGTCTGTCTAAGGCTATGTTTTTTGGATGTGTGTGCTGCAGATTTAAATTGACTCTCTCTCTCTCTCTCTCTCTCTCTCTCTCTCTCGCTCTCTTTCTCTGCCCTCTGTTTTTCTCTCTCTACCAGTGCAACTGATATCAACCGATCCTGTGGCAGAAGATGGGACGCTCAGTAAAAACAGGAAGAGGGTAAACCCAGTGGTCCATACAGAGCCACCAGAGCTTGACCCGATCAGTGATGCGTACCGATACTGCAACTTGCCCAATCACACAGAACACACACGTGAGGGTGAGATATACACGCCTCCCACACATACACACACACACACACACACACACACACACACACACGCAAATAAATATATAGAGCATATATGCGAAACTGCAGCTCAGCCCATCATTGTGAGTTCAGACAGGATGATAAGCACACTTGCACACATACTTTGATTATCATGTGTGTGTCTTCTTGTGTGTAGGTCACAGTCCGGCAGACTACAAGCTGCTGTTTGTGCAGGTGATGATTCGCCATGGCGACCGTTACCCACTCTACACCATCCCTCAGACCAAGAGACCAGCCATTGACTGCACACTGTCACCGCACAGGCAAGTTCCTCATAGACAAGATTAGCTGTGCCCACTTTACACCAAAAGGGGAAACTGTCAGACTTGCACATTGTGCCCTCACAGCAAACTTTCACCTCATTAGAAAGTTTCAGATTTCACTCAGTAGAAAGACATTCCCAAAAACCGCCTGGCCTCATCATCATTCTTACACATATGCGCAGATATAAGGCACCATTAATGATGGAAAAGCATCCAGGAGTAGTAACAGGAAAGACCTGGAATAGATGTGTTTCCATGTTTTTTTCAGCCAAAGCTCACTCAGTTATTTTGTCAGTCCAAATATGTGTTTGAAACAATATCTTGTTAGTTTGTTTCTGGTGTATACATAGATAGAAGCCTGTACACCAGCATAATATGACCATAGAGTGCCAACCTCTCTCTCTTCTTTTCCTGTTATCTGCCTCTCGTTTAACATTCTTCCAGTGAATGAGACAGAGAGCACAGACAGATAAAGTGGCTGAAAGGAATCTCAGTGAAGTTCAGTTAAAGATGCAGACATGTGTTATTGACTCAGCAGGCATGATGTCCTGTTGTTAGAGATTTGGGCTGTATTACTTTGTATAGAGAAAGTGCTGCCCGGTGCTTTTTGTGCTGATATGAGATGAAAAAAGTGGCTCATGCTCAGTGTAACCATAACAATAATAATAATAGTTATGCCGCATGTCTAGTCGTACCGGCTAACTAGCTAGTGTACCCAAATAACTAGATTTTTATTATTCTTATTCTTATAATAATAATAATAATAATAATAATAGTAATAGTAATAATAGTAAACTTATAATGACATCTCAGTTTCAGGGTGTCGTAAAGCTCCTAATTTTCACTCATTTTTACACCTGCACTCTATTCTCCACCCTGTTTTTTGTTTCTCTCCTGAGCTTCCACCTGGTTAGTTTAATGATTAAAATCACTTCATGCCTAAGTGAGAAAAAGCTGCTTGCTTGCAGCTGCTTTGTTTAAGCTTACACATCAAATGTTCACTTTGCTTTAGAAGACTTTTCTCTTTGGTCTGTGTAATGTGGTTTAGGTTTGATTATCGTGTGTGTGTGTGTGTGTGTGTGTGTGTTTAATGTGCTGGTGATGTTGACACCTTATAAACATTTTGGACAAGTATGAAATGATAACCGTATTTGCCGTACTATATCTCGAATATAGTCGATCATCCAAAACTAATGTCAGTCAGAATTTTATCACAAACCTGTTTTTCTGGGAGTTTTTAGGGGGCCAAGCACTGAAGGTGCGTGGGCACCCTATTGCTATTCTACCTTTCATTATTATTATCTCTACCCTCTTCTTCTTCTTCTTCTTCTTCTTCTGGCTAGGGTGTCTATTCAACTCTTCTTTATATTGGAATATTTTTCAGCCTCGCTGTAGCACAGTTAGGCCGAACCACAAATAACTTCCTGTTTACTATACTGTATGTAAGCCTACATAGGATGTAAAATAATGGCATTGAAAACAATATGTCGTGCAGTATACATTCAATAAACCAGTATGAGATTCAGCTACAGAAAAAGTGTGACTCCAGTGAATACCTGTTAACTGAAATTAGTGAAATTACTACTTGTATGTAATATCAGGTTTTAGACACATACTTTGCTCTTTAATAAAAATATACCGTAAATGATATCCATTTCTTCAGAGCTGTTTTGTACATCAAGCAACACAAGGGTAGTCAGAAAGTTTAGGAATGTATATGTCAGGTGAATATATATATTCATATGTCAGGTAAATAATGTGAATATGAAATTATTTGAATGTAGATTTTTTTGCCTTTGAATATGTAAACATTACAAAAAAATTGAATAGTATTAAATACCGTTGTATTTGTCTTATGTATTAAGACACTGCAATAATCACTGAGTGTTTCTCTCAGTTTCAAAAGCTGCAGAACTGAAACTAACAAACTGTGACTGGAAGTGTGTGTGTGTGTGTTCGTGTGACAGAGATTAGAGTTCATTCTCTGTAACTGTAATATTCTCTCACCTCCTCCGCACTGCTTTGTTGCACACGTTCTCTTTAATATGAAAGTATTTGTTTCCATGGTTTCAATCTGGTGTCCTGACCAATCACGGTCCTCAGAAGCCAGATGAACTATGAAGAGTTATTAATCTAATCCCATAATATACCCATGCTGGTACAGATTTATTCTAATCTTCATAAATCATAATTTTTAATTTAATTTAATCCTCACAATCTTTGTCTTTTTCAGTGTCTCTCTCTCTAACCCTCTTTTTTGCTTTTGCTCTCTCCATCCCTAACAAGCTTACTTGAAACACCCACACACACTTGAACTTTGTTAATCCAGTGCCAGGAGTTTACATCATGTACAGTATATTGCTTTAATGCCCCCTAGTGGTGAAGACAACCTATTACAGCTTTTTCCCCTCTCATTCCCATTCTCACACTATTTTTTCCTGCTTTTTTTCAGAAAGCCCTCACACCCTCTGCTGGCCTCCTTCATCAGTCACATGGCCCAGGGTGGGCGTGGTCACTGGGATGCATCACTGGGCTCACTGGCCCGAGTACCCAATCACAGCACCTGTGAGCTGGGCGAGCTCACGCAGACAGGTAGCCAATCACAGCACAGCCTACACACACACACACACACACACACACACACACACACACACACACACACACACACAAACATCCTGAGTTACATCTCTAATAACCTATGTCACAGACGTCCATTGTGAATAACTTTTAATTTTTTGGTCCAATGTAAGTCATGTCTATTTTACAAAGAGACCTGAGGTGCAAATGTATGATTTGTGTCCACTTGAATAGTTTGTCAGCAGATGCCAACACACATGTTTTCTCTTCCTGCAGTGGATACTTACACTTGGACACTTGTACAGCACTTGACATTTTTTCTTATATTTGCATTTTTATAGTGGACTGCATACACACTCTTAGGAAAAAAAGGTTTGTCTTTGTGTGTTCTTTGGATAGTTAAGCATTGCTCACTTCCTAAATGGGTTTTATCTGAAACCTTCATTCAAAGGGAAACCAGAGGGATAAACTGAAACATCTTTAAGGATTCAGGATTTAACCTTTATTATATGAGATTATATGAGATTTTCAGTGAAGAATTCCGACAGTACTACAAGATGGTTGACAGACTGTAGGTCACCTTCTTTGTGGTGGTGAAAGATTGTGTGCCACACAAGACAACATCATCATCAACATCTCTTTCCCTCTCTCTCTCTCTCTCTCTCTCTCTCTCTCTCTCTCCTTGTTATCTGACCTTCTCTTCACACTCTCTTGCTTTCTGTTTATCATTTTGTTTACCTCTACTCTGTCTGTATCTTTTTTGTATATATCTCCTCTCTCTATCTCAGGTGTGGTCCAGCATTTAAAAAATGGCGAGCTTCTGCGCCAGGCTTACCTCAAGCACCACAAGCTGCTTCCTCCTGATTGGTCGTCACAGCAGCTGTGGGTGGAGACAACTGCTAAGAGCCGCACCTTGCAGAGCGGCATGGCTCTGCTCTATGGTTTCCTGCCCAATTTTGATTGGTCAAAAGTGATGGTACGGCATCAGAGGAGCACTATGTTCTGTGGCTCATGGTGTGAGTGTCCAGCACGGAATCACTTTCTGGATGAGGAGCAGCGTCGTCAATACCGTCTTCGCGCCTCTAATGCCGAACTTGAGCACACCTATGTCACCATGGCAAAGGCACTGGGTGTGGCCACACGCACAATGCGGGCAGCCAACCCGATAGACGCGCTGCTGTGCCACTTTTGCCACGGCCTGCCATTTCCCTGTGCCAGCCCACATTCATTTCCTGCATCCGAGAAGGGGGCGTGTATAACACTGCAGCATTTTGCTGTGATTCGTCAGCAGCAGAGAGATGATGAGCGGGAGCGGAAGGAGACGGGGCTTTACCGGCGTTTTGCTGTGCTTGCAGCACATCCTTTCCTGAACCAGACAGCGGTACGCATGGAGAAGGCTGCTCGTGGCAACAGCGAGCCCGTCTTCGCACTGGCCTCAGCTCATGACATCACCATGGCGCCAGTGCTAAGTGCCCTGGGCCTGGAGGGGGCAGGGTTTCCACGTTTTGCTGCTCGCTTAGTGTTTGAGCTGTGGAAGAGTCCAGATACAAAGGGGAAGGGAATGCGGGGAGGTGTGGCGAATGCTTACGTGCGTGTGCTCTATAACGGAGAGGACTTGACCTTTGAAACTGCCTTCTGCCGTGACCATGACCGCCACTCCACTCAGCCGCTGTGCCCTCTGGGTAATTTCTTGTCCTTTGTAAAAAGGGACATGTTCAGTATTGTGAACGCCACCAGCTACCATCAAGCCTGCCATCAAAACTTTTAATAGTGAGACAGATGGACAGAGAGTAAGACAGATAGAAAGAGCTGAATTTATGTTTGTTTTTTTTTTTTCATTTGTGTTTTTATTATCTGTTAGTTATTTAGTAGTTTGATTGTGTTTTCTTTTGAATAGCACTAACAGTTAATGCTGTGCTAAAAATGCGGTCTAGAACATTTTAAATTGGTCTCACAAGTTCACTTGTATGTGACGTGATGCACAGTGTCTTGGGGATCCATCTGATTTGCACATTTGTAGAGTTATCGCTGCTGTATACAGTGTCATATCTGCAGCCAAACCACCCTCAACAACTTCAGCAATTTCTCTCAACAAAAGTCTTAAGGCTGTTCACACGAAACGCAATTTTTTTATCGACATTTTAAAATGAACACTTGCATTTCTATAATCTTGGAAAAATAGTTTCCATTTAGCATTGTTTGATTTGTCTGGGGGAGCCAGTAAAGGTTCTAAGATCTGTACAACAGACGGTGCTTTTCAGAAAAGATTTCAAGTAGAATGCATCAGCACATGGAGACTGACGTTGGTGCACTCCAATGGTGTGCCACTTTTTTCCTGACACTGGCATCAAGGTCATAAAAAATGACAGCTGAGCATCTGTCATCTGTTCTGTCAGAGCATAAAGAGTGAAAGTGGCTACATAAACACAGAGCTAAAGGAAAGAGTGCGTTTGTTTAATGGAGCCAGTAATCAAATCTCTGATTAATTCAATAGGAAGTAATAAAATAAGAATCTGAAAGTGAACGCATGGTGAAGTGCTGCTCAGGGGTTGATCAGTTCATGATCATTGTCATTTGTCGTGTTCGTGGACGGTTCAGCACTAGAATTTGCATGTGAACTTGTGCTGTATTCACAGATGTTGATGCCGTTTTAAAAGAATTGGTTAAACCCATGTGTTTGAGTAGAAGAAGTGTGACAAACTCACCATTACTGCAGAGCCTTTTTTTTTCTTTTTTTTTTTTTAGGATGATAGTGAAAATTCCCAATAGGTTAGTTGTAAGGAGTTGTAAAAGAGGTGTGATGCATATTTCACACTTTTGTGATATTTAGTTGTCTCATGTTCATTTTGAGTGGGCCTCTACTACTATCCTGTGATCCACATTCACACAAATGTCCACTCAGTGTGGACATGATCTGTACAGGAACTGTAGACTGTAATATACAGAGAAGGAAAAATATGATGAAAACTATGCAGAAAGGATTTCTGACATTATCACAATACTGTTTTATAATGTTCTCCATCTTTTTTCTTAAACTTTCATGTTCACCCTCGTCTAGTGAACATAATCAAGTGATTCTGGGATTCTCAGAGAAAGAAATGCATTTGAAACCTGGACAGCTTTGTGCTGAATAATAGCAATATTGTGCGTGCAACATATCACCATCTTGTATAGTTTATTATTGGCACATATCTATCAAGGACAGATGGCAATGAATGAAACATTTGCTGCCCAACCTTGTATTTACACACCAAATCAGGTTTGTTCTTCAAGCTAATTTGGATATAATGGCAACCTGCTCAGCATAAACCATGCTATCATGGAAATCTGTATTTATCTTGGGGTCACTTGTACTGCTGCTTAATTTATTTAAATGATACTGACGTTCTCATTCTGTCTTGAAGAAGTGATATGGAAAATGCATCAAGCCTGCTTTCCAGTTTTGCACATTATTTTATTCCTGTTCTATGAATCTGCATATCTGCAGTTAAGCTGCCCACACCGACTTCAAAAATCATCTGAAAGCCACAAAATTTGTCTTAAACAAAATGTCAGAGTGAGCGAAGGTTAAAGCTAGCACAGACGTCAAGCAATAAATTATCCCAAATCTATATTTAGGGTCGGTCAGGATGTTTTTCAGCGATACATTAGATTTAACTGACTTACAGTACATAAAAAAATCATCTTGTATGAATGAAACAATAAGCCCAGGGTTGAAAAATCTTAGAGTGTATTTGTGACAGTGAACTGAGTAAGTACTGGACAGTAGCACTTTGATTTACTGTGCGTCTGCGTTTGAAAGAACACAATGAGGTTTGATATGCAGCCTGTCAGCTTTCATTTAAAAGCATTTTAACAACACTTGCAAATCAAGCACTGATTACCAGCACAGTCCTGAGGACAATCACACTGATTCATATGTAGGAAAGATTTTGATGATAAACGTTTATCCGTTATGTCTGCAGACTAGTTTTTGTACGATGTGCGGTTTTTAAAAGTTTGTAAGTTTGGAGATTTTGGCGCACACAGCCACTTTATTTCCATCTTCATGCAGTGACGAGGATTTTTAGATACACTGAGATTCAAGGTTATACAGTAGATTTGTGTTTAACTTTGTTTAAATAATTGCAAAATTATTTTCATACACTTAACATGGAATAATGTCACATCCGTTTTCTTAAAATGGAGAAAACCAGGAGGATTAAAAGTCTGGTGTAGGGAATGTTGAAGGATTTTGTATTGTGATTGCTATTTTTATTATTAATATTATCGTGTTCTAGCACATTCCTTAATATCAAAGCACATTTTGCAATAAAGTCACATTCCAAATGGATTTTGTGTTTTCCTGTGTTGTGATTTCTTGACAATATATCATATGTATGTATATGTAGAAAGTAATAGGTACACAATCAACACTAACAAAACAGATTACATTAAACGGGGAATATGTAAGGAATAAAAACTTGGGTGCATGCTTTTATAGGAATATAGTCAATGACTAGGTGAAGTGAAGCGGCCCAACGTGAAGTGGAGTTACTGTAACCACCCTGAAGTTGATTAGTTTTCCAAAAACAGTGTGTCCTAAAGTGTTTTATTGCTCAACAACAGCAGTTTTCCAATGCTGACTGGCTAAGACAAGCTCTCCATGACTGTTCCAATGCAATGATACTGGAGACTCCTTTAGATTTTAGATTTATCATTTATCCTTTAGATTAAACAAGATCAGAGGTGCTGTAATCGGAAAGTTAATTAACACCTTCTGACCAATCAGAATTGAGAATTCAACGGTGCTGTGGTATAAGAGGTATTAGGTACAGTAATAAGTACCACTGAACTGTTAATTTTGGCAGGTACAGATAATGCTGCTAAATAAGTCCTGGAATCTGAGGACCCAAACCATTGACAATTGTATACATATACATTTAAAACATATTTTTCACATTTCCAGTCTTTTTCTTTCATTATTATACAGCTGATGTTACTTATACCTGATTTTAAGTTATTGAGCTCAAGATTCAACTCATTTAATTTAAATAATCGGTCATTTGGGATTCTAATTATAATACCCAAATAGATATAACAGTTGGAAAGTCCAATACCATAATGTACCTGAAATACATAAACGAATAAATAATCACAGACCCCTTGGTTGTACATTGTGGTCCCCACTTTGAGATCAGTGACACTAGGTGGCAGCAATGCTGCACTCATTTAAAAAGTCATGACGAAGAGTCAGCAGATTTCGCCCAGGTCCATGTCAAAACACACAGGACACACACAGGACACACACTGGGGTATTGTTCTCCACTGGGAATCTTTTTCTTAGGATATCCTAAACAGGAGATTGTGTGATCTAGATCAGTGCAGATTTGAAGCTGACGATGGCCAAATGTGTGTCAGGAGCCTTTGTGTGTGTGTGCGTGTGTGTTTGTGTGTCAGTAGAGAGGCGTTGAGAGAGAGAGAGACAGAGAGAGAAAGAGTGAAAGAGCTAGAGGGCCAGCACTCAGCATAAGACGATTTTAATGAACCTCGCTTAAGAGCCAAAGAAAAGATCATTCATTTAGTGAGTCAGACGCAGAAATCGATCTTCATTAAAGTTTGTGTGAGTGTGAGTGCACTATAGAGGATGATTAAAGCATTTATATTGTCTGAGTGTGTGAGTGTACGTATGTGTGTGTGTTTTCAACAAATGATATGCGCACTGGTCATTTTTCAGTCTTTTCCAAATACAAAGATGGAGCAGATGGAATTCAGTTTTAATCATTAACATGTGTGTGTGTGTGTGTGTGTACACTGTGTGTGTGTGTGTGTATCTCACTCTCTCTTATTCTCTCTTTCTGCCTTTCTCGCTTTCTGTTTAAATGGGTCAGGCGTCTGTCTCTGGGGAGAGCCGTGGTTCTGCAGAAAAAGGGAAAAAAAGCGAGAAGACATGGATAGAACAAAGTGTTTATGATGACGAGCAGCTTAAAGACCATCCATGTTTTTGTACTGATGTGTATGAGTGACAATGACTAACACTCACATAAACATACCAAATGTAACATCCACGTCATTTCCTGAAGTGCTGTCAGGCTGCTTGTGGGTCCCTGTAGCTCCCTTTGTTAGAACCATGTAGCCTCGGACTATGTGTGTGTGTGTGTGTCTGTCTCATAGGGGAAGCGTGGGGACTGTTCACACACCAATCTTACCTCACGGGGATGAAAGATATTGTGGGGACAAAACTCCTTTAACCAGGAGCCTCACACTCATTCTGACTTTGGCCCATGAGTATGTGTGTGTTTGTGAAGGAGTGCATATGCAAAATAACTGCACAAGTGCCTCCTCAAATACACTGAGCCTCCTCAAATACATCTGGTCCTGAGTGTGTTTTCTGTAAATTTGTGTTTTTGAAATTTTTTTTCTCATAAAAAGTACATTCCTAGTTACTAATAATAATACTGCGCAGTGCCCTGCATGCATTTTGTTTACATTTTTGAAGAATTCAGTTATTTTACTGGCTGCTATGAGTAAGTCAAACAGTAATGACATAAAAGTTATTGTAGTTAAACACATATTGTTTGCTGCACATTCAAATTTCAACCACACATTCGTATTTCTCTGACAGAAACATTTCTCTTAAGTAGCATTTAAAGTAATTCAATATAACAGCAATCCACTGTTTTACTCTCTCACACTCAACCATATACAGTACCTTCTTATATTTGTAGACCATTAATGAGACCCTAACCATGTTTCGCTGTTCGATGGATGCTGCACAATGAGCAGTGTGTGACTGAGTAACATTGAGTACATTTTTATGTAAATATCATTGACAACCATAAACTTATTTTATATTGTTTAAAATGAGTTGATAGTCTGGTTGATGATGATCATCCGATAAAGTTGTTAATGGTCTATAGATGGTTTGTTGACTGCAGAGGCACTACACTGGAAAATCTAAATGAAGTTTTACAAACGTTATTGCTTATTATAGCAGTGCCGTTGAATTCTCATTGGTCAGAAGGTGTCGATTAATTTTCTATAACAGCAGCTCTGAGGGTAGTGTGCTCATTCTAATGTTATTGCTTCTAGTAACAATTTACACAGGGGTTGGTATGATAGACGCTCAACATAATTTAAGTCTAAACTGTTTCAAAATGTGTTAGTATTTAACAAAGAAAATTGTCTAACTGTTGATATGGAGACATTTTTTTTTCTGTAAGGTGATTTATTTAACATTTTTGCAAGGAGTCTCCAGTGTCAGAGCTTTGTTACAGTCACTGTTTTCTGCCACAGGGGAGACTTCAGGATTGAAGACTTTGTGCTTTCTCATTTCTTGGTAATGTGCCAAGCTACATTTTTTGTCTTATTAACTTTAATAGAGAGGAAAAAAATAGCATGTGGTAACAGGAACTAGCTTGTTAGCAGCAACAAATGTAACTATAAACTGATAAAAAGCAAGATGTGCAATTTTTATTATTATAATATAATTATTTAAAGCATGTAATTGTTCACAAATTGCTGTGGTATAAGAGAAATAAAACATTGGGATTTGCATAATCAACAACTATAAATTGTTCTTGATTATTTTCCTATAACAACATATTTATTCCTTATTAAACATTCAGTTCCTGCAAGACTGTGTGTGAGTTTAAAGGGGCAGTTTGTGATTTTTCAAGCCACTCTACTCAATAATTGAAGGTGGATGAACTGAATTTGTAAAAATGGACTTTCTCTTCTGTTACAAAATCTTTATTTAAAATGAGATTATGGAGAATAACTATTTAGTTTGAAGCAAGTACTATTTAAAGATTTTTCAGTGGATTTCCATTTTCCACAGTCTTCCATTACTTGTTAGCGACGTTAGTCTCTTATCTCCTGTGCAAAACTAAAGATGCAAATGTAAAACACCAAACATGTTTCGTCTGAGCGACTACACTTAGGATAAGGAGGGAAACTGTGCAAAGAACCATTTCTTTAACAAATGATGCACCATGAAGGACATCCTCATCCTTGCTTAGCTGACACACACACTCACACACACCCACACACACATTCACTCAGATCCTGTAATAATGACCTCCAGCATGCAGAGAAAGAGAGATAGAGGGATGGAAGGGGAGAGAATGAGATAGGAAAAGATGGATGGGATTAATGAAATGTAGACCAATGAAAAACTGGATTAAGTAACGCCAGTGTCGGTGTCGTGCTGTGTGGCAGAATGTATAAGCTTTTATAGCCAATTCCCTTCTGCTGCCATACTGTGTGTGTGTGTGTGTGTGTGTGTGTGTGTCTCATACATGCTCAGTATGCTGTCTAGATAGGCAGCATTTCTGGGCAGTGTGTTTGCACTCCTGAGATAAAGTTTGTCCCAGTACAAGGACAGCTGTCATGTAAGGTTACTTTGGACTTTATAATATTATATATCACATTATACCACAGCGGCTGAATTCTCAAATCTGATTGGTCAGAAGGGGTGCATAATTTTTGTATAACTGCATGGCTAGGACAGTAATTTGAGTTTATATTTATGTTTATGTTAATGTACTCATTCTAATATGTTAATTTTTTTCTACAGTAACGGCTCATACACAGGGACTTGTATGGTGGATGGTGGTACTCCCCATAATCTAAGACTAATAATAGATTCATATTTTAAAAATGTGCTGTTCTTTAACAAAGAAAAAAACATTATAGTTTGGAGTCCAAACTAGGAATCTCATGTGTCAATGCTTTGTAACAGTCACATGCTTTCTAAAGTTTCCCAGCATGGGAATGTCTTCACAGTAGAAGACAGAGTCATGTATCACTTAAATTATTATATAATTATGATATTCATCTTATAATTATAGTGATATGAAAACTGACCGCTGAACAGCTTGTGTGGGGATCATGCACAGAAAGAGCCTTCATTTTATTTTTATATATTTTTAAAAGCTACATAGACAGAGGTGTATATTTTAGTCTTTTCATAGACAAAACGAGTGAGGTCTTTAATTCCTGGGTGCAGATCATGACTTTATAAAGTTGTGTTTATTTCCTCCTCAACAAATCTTTGGCTGTTCTGTATGCCTGTGTTCTCTCTCATCTTGCACCATCTGTATGTGTTTAAATGTGAGGAAATGTTTTGCTGTACCAAAAGTTAAAAGCTCTTTGCAGCATTAACTTGCACCACTTTAATCAATCCTTCTTTCAAAGCCAATGCGGGGAAAGCAACTTTGCACACACTAAACTAAACAAGCTAATAAACTTAATTTGATCATATAAAGTGGTAATGGATGTTTCTAATAATCTGACAGTCAGATATATTTGCTTACTCTTGGTGAGAAAGCTGGGGAATGAAGCTCCACTCTCAATGAATGAATTAATCATGAGCAAATGAATGTGTAATGGTTAGCATGCATAGCTATACATATTCTTATCATCAGCTAAATTCATTTATTCATTCATTCATTCATTCATTCACAAAGGAAAATGTTGACCTGCACAATAATGTTCATTTTTGTTGTTTGGTGCTGGACTTTGACTGATGTTAAATGTATTTGAAGGAGTTTTACATGACAATCAATGCTGAAGCACACGTCCAGGTTTTGTGCAATGCATTCAGAAAACAAATTAAACCCATAAGAAAAAAATAGCCTGAAGGAATTCAGAAACCATAGCTGCATGTGCAGAAGCTTTGCAAGATCTTATTTATTAACACAAATACATCAGTTGCCTTGCAGATTTTCACTGCTGGGGCAGAAACAGGATTAAAAAATCCGCACTCCTTTTTTCCAGTTTCTCATTTACATGGAGATGTCCTATCAGCTGATTGTACTAAGTGTGTGAAAGTTCAGTGGTGAGTCGAGTTTTTGGTAAGATGGAGCACTCAGACCATGGAAATAGTGTGTGTGTGTGTGTGTGTGTGTGAGAGTGTGTGTTAGGTTTGAGTGGGTGTCCTCTTGTAGAAAGCTCACATCCATTCTTCAGCCATATTTCAAAAATAATGATGTCATCTGCTGAAATTTCTGTCTGGTTACCTCTCCGAAGTGTGTGTGTGTGTTGTTGTTGTTGTTGTGTGCATGTGTGTGTGTGTGAGTGTTCTGTCAAACCCTTCACATTAGTGCAATGTGTACAGATCCAAACACTTCATGCTGTCTCACACTACACACACACACACACACACACACACACACACACACACACCTGTTTCACTTGCTTTCTTCTCTCTTCACTTCATTCTCTCTCCTCATTTTTATGTTTATCTTTTCCCTTCTCTGTTTTTTGTTCCTGCGCTCTCTCTCTCTCTCTCTCTCTCTCTCTCTCTCCACACTTTCTTTTATTCCTTATTTTTCTCTCCTCATTTTTTCCCTATTTCCTCTTTCTCCTCTATTCCCTCCTTCCTCCTGTCATTTTTTTCTTCCTTTCATCTTTTCCTCTCTCTCTTCTCTCCCTTTTTCTCTCCATGCTTTATTCCATCTCTCCATCTTTTTCTCTCTCATCTCTTTTTCCCTTTCCCTTTTCCCTTTCTCTTTCCCAGTATTCCACTTTCTCTATATTTATTTACATTTCCTTCTTGCTCTTTCATTCTGTCTTTTTTCTCTTCCTTTTCTTCCTCTTTTACTCTCTTGTCCTGTAGATTCCCTTTTCCTTCTCACTTTCCCTCTCTTCTTTTCTTAATCTTCTCCTATCCCTCTAGCAGGCTTTCCCTCCCCTCATCTTTTGCTCTCTTCTTCTATCACTTTCTGTTCCTTCCTTTTATTCCCTCTCTTCTATTCTTTCTCTCCATCTATTTCTCAGCCAGCCCCCCTCTTCACCCCAGCTGTGTTTGCATTAACGTGTCCTGGCTTTCAGCACCTCCTCAGGAGTGCACAAGGAAGGACAGAAGGAGAGAGAGAGAGAGAGAGAGGGAGAGAGAGAGAGAGAGAGGGAGAGAGAGGGAGAGAGAAGTGTTCTTGGTGAGTGATGCTGAAGTGTTGCAGAAAAGCTGACCTGCACACGTCACACACAATCCGTCAACTCAGCCAGTCAGCCGTGTGTGTGTGTTTGAGTGTGTGTGTGTTTACTGAACATACAAAGCTTTAAGGCTTTTAACTTCCTAACAGTGAAAAAGCAAATATTTTGGACTGTGACTCTCTCTGACCGAGGCAGTTTACATGATCCTCCTTTCATCTTTTTTTTTTTTTTTTTTTTTTTTTTTTGGGGTACATTCACACTGCAGTTGGGCTAGTCGCTAAAAAAAAAAAAATAATAATTTAAAAAAATAAAAATCAAGTTTAGCTGTCCAGGGATTGCAGATGTAGATTTTACAAATGGAGGTTAACCATGCTGGCTATACCAAAGCTTTTAGATATAATTGATGGTGTTTTTAAAACCTAATTAATTTCCAAATGCACTTACTGTATGTCCCACTTAATGTTCACCCACTTTTTTAAACCAATGTATCAATGTGTGTTTGAGTATTGAATAAATTAAAAGTTTTAATCATTGTAATCATTTTTTTCCCTTTTTTTTTTTTGGAGGTGACTGACGTTTAGTTGGTGTGCTGCTGTAATAATGTTTTCACTAACACAGTTATGTCTGTCATTTCTGTCTTGTATTGCACTGTACAGTCATCACCGTGGGTGTGACACAAGACAAGACCCACGTCACATAAAACAAGCTGATTGGCTGCTGCCTTCTCATTTGCATAAAGGAAAATAATCTACATTTTTTCCACTCTCATCACCATAAAAAATGAATTGGAGATGAGATGAAATGAGAATGTACCATTAGTCCACCATTTACTGATAGCTATTACAGATACACAAAAATGCCATGCTGTAACATGCCGAGGTGGACACAGGCTGCCTGATGGGCAGGAGTAAAAAAAATAAAAAGGGCAGGATAACCTAGAGGGCACTTCATGTCACTTTCTCGCATGTATGGGAGCCTATAGGGTTCTGCATCATGTATTGTCCACTGGAAGGGCACCCATAAGAGCACTTCCTCTTATTTCTTCCCATGTAGGGGAGCCTATAGGGCACTGCATCTCATTTTCTCCACTGGAAGGTCACCCATTAGGGCACTTCATCCCATTTTCTCGCATGTAGGGGAGCCCACAGGGCACTGCATCACATATTTACTACTGGAAAGGCCGCCATTAGGGCACTCCATCATGTTTCCTCGCATGAAAGGGAGCACTGCATCTTTTTTTTTCTTCATTGGCAGGGCAGCTATTAGGGCATTTCATCACATTTTCTCATACATAACGGAACCATAGAGGGCATTTCACCATGAGTTTTTTTTTTCTTCCATTTGAAGAGGGTCTACCAGTGAAAGGCACCCAGGAAAATGACCCGATACACACTCCATATGTATGGTGGCCTGGGAAGTCCCATCAGATGTTGCTGTTGTTGAATTCTTGCAAACAGCAAAAATGACAAAAAATTTTGATCAAAATTTAGGTTTTCTGCCTATAATATACTTTGACACCTCTACTTTAAGAAACCATAAATCATTTTCTTTCCGCTTTTCCTGGTTTGATCACAGCGGCAACAGGCTGAGAAGGTCAGTCCAGACTTCACTGTCCAATGCCACACATTCCAGCTCCTCCTGAGAGACCTTCCCAAGCCAGCTGTGAGATATAATCTCCACCACAGATCTTGGTTCTGGCCCAGAGACATCATCCAGTGCCTGATACAGCTCAAACGATAGACAACCAGGGGGCATCCTTGTAAGGTGCTAATTTATTTCACCAAAACAACATGGAAATGTTTTCATTTCATTTTTAATCTTACCTATGCTATCTTTCTGCAAATAACATATGGATAAAATGGGTAAGTGTGCTCATTCAGCATTAATGCATTCAGCCTGACTGCATTCTTTACACAGAGACTTCACCAGACAGATGTGTATACAGTCATAAATCTCATTAACATTACACACACGCTTTGCACAACCCACACACACACACACTCACACACTCACACACACACTGACAACACACTCAAGCACTGATGTTTATTTAATGCATGTCAGTGTGGAGCACATGCTTTCTTCTCATTATGAAAATTCAGCATGCTAATCTATGTACACACAATATGGTGTGCGCCACACAAAATGACTGTACACACAGGTGAGTTTTACTTTACTCGATTGGTGTGGTAGGTGAAATGGTTCAGTCTGCACACATGGACCCCTGTGTTGTCAGTGGTATGTTCCTCAGCCACCTGTTTTGTAATCACATGCTGATTTTCAGGTTAAAATTGCACACATAAATGAAAACATTGCCAATATTTGTGGAAACTAGGGGAATCTCTAACAGTCGTTACATTTTATGACATTTTGTCTTTTTTATTTTAAGAATAAAATGTGAGTAGTGCACCACAGCTGTACTGGGGGTGTAATGCAATGGAACTATCCGTATTTGTATCTGTTCAGTGCTCCAGATATTTGTATCTGTAATCAGATTTATACCTGACGTAACATGGCCTAAACCAGAAGTTTTGTTTTTTTTTTAATTAATTTAGTTAATATTTTTGTTTGTACTTGTAATGGTTCCCAAAATGAACAAACTAGTAATTTAATGTAAACCACTGCAACGTTGTCCAGGCAGTTACTAAGGATGAATGAATGAATGATATGAATTCAACAAAGTAAATTGTTTGTTAATGATATGGTCTTTCTTTTTTTCGCAATCTTCATATCTGACATATCTAATCTCTTATACATGAAATTACCCCCCCCCCCCCCCCATTATCACATCACTTTTTTTCTAGTCTCAACCAAACAAAAAAAATGAAGTGTGTGCCTCCTATTCGTATCTGTGTTTGTTTGGATTTAGAACACATTATCTATTTATTATGTATTCATATTCGGTTACATGCCTTTTCTGGGTTAAGCCTAGACAGGACTTCACCAGAAGACATCCATCTCTAATCAAACACGAATTACTCCTGGCATCTCTCTCTGTCTCTGACTCCCACAGCCAGCCTAATTAATCTGAGAATGTGTGTATTGATTACTACATTAGCTCCTTGATGCCACAGTTCAGCTCTAATTGTAACACAAACACTAAGTAAGCTGTGTTCAGTGACAAACACAGTGATGGCCCATTACACAAAACAAACATCTGACAATTTACTACCATTTAAAATTGTCCCTAGTATTTCAATAATGCTTTTGTGATTGTAAGAGAAACAAAAATGCAAACCAGTTCCATTAAATAAAGCAAAGTATAAAAGTAAAAACATTAGTTTTTAATAATATACAATAACTTTTATAAAAAAAAAAAAAAAGTTTTCTTGAAAGTTTCATTGGCTTATTAAGGGTTCTTGGCTTCCACAAAAGGGCTCTAACCCTTTCTGATAGAGAAACACTCTGTTGTAGGGTTCCACATAGAACCCTAAGGGTTCCTCCAGAGGGACAACCGAAGAACCTTAAAGACGACTGACAAATTGTGCAGAGCAGTAAGAAATACAAAGTGCCTAACATACAAGGTACATGGTATAAGTACCTAATAAACTGGCAAATGTGAGTAAATGTCAAATACATTGGAAATGCAGTATGTACATCTATTAAGGTATGGTATCAATTTTAAGGTGTTTTGCAATCTACCAATTTGCAACATATTTCCAGGTATTAAAATGTATAAACGTAGTGCTTGTAAGAAAGGGACACAGTGTGTGTGTGTGTGTGTGTGTATTTGTGCATGTGTGAGATATTTCTGGTCCATGCTGATCCCTTACAGAAGCAGATGGAGTGAGAGGAGCGAAGCCAGAGTGTCCAGAACCCCCGAGGCTGAACAAATCCTCCCTCCGTCCCATCACCCTGCAATAACACCGGCACGGTCCGAACAGACACGCAGGCCAACACAAACACACACTGAGCGCGTGTGTCTTACTCCAGTGCTCTGAACAGCATGACATTCAGGTTTTGGCTCATCATTCTCATTTGTCTTTGTGTGTTTCTGTGTGTTGATTTGTAGCAAAGTTGCTAAAACTGCCTTGCAAACATCCCAAATGACCTGTTGGTTAGCAAATACTCCACTCAAATCCAACTTGCCTGCCAGACTCAGGGTGAGATCTGTTACCTATGTGTGTGTGTGTGTGTGTGTGTGTGTGTGTGTGTGTGTGTGTGTGTGTGTGTGTGAGAGAGAGAGATTAATTGTAATAGGAAAGTCCAGCTTTGGTGTCGTACAGGGTGAAACAAGGTCACAGAGTTGAGTTATTATTTCATAGTTGAGTCATTTGTGAGTTCTAGTGGTGTAGTGGGGATTTTAAAAGTGTTTTAAAAACATGGACATGTGTTTTTTTGTGTGTGCAGTTTTTGACCGCGGTATGATTTTTACCAGCTGGGAATTCTAAAAATGCTTTATTTGTTGCATTTAAAATATGGATATATTTTAAACAGCCTAGTGATAAATAAAATTAATCACAAATACTATAAGTTCACATGCATTGAGCCAGAGATCATTCTCAGGGATCCTGTTAGGTTAGCTTATGTTATCCATCTAGCTAGTGTTAGAATGAATATGATGAATATGACGAAAGCCCTTTCATAAATCATATCAGGACAGTACATGTACGTAACAATAACTTACAAGGCCAATTCAATCAGAGCCACACCCTTTTCCAAATGTGGAAGCCCACATCAGCATGACTGTCACAGAAGAAGGAGAAAAAGTAGCAGTAGTAATGTCGGAGAATACTAGCTAACAACTACTACTACTACTAATAATAATAATAATACTATTGTTAATGCTACTAATGATAATAATAGCAACAGAAAAGTGGTTTTCCTAGAATTCCAACTTTGTTACAGCCATATTTTGCAGGAAATCAACAGAACAAAATTGACTATGTTCCCTGAGAAGGAAGGATGACATACACACTCCCTCCTGTCAGTGACAGTGACACTACAATCATGGGTAGTATTATATCATATCATATCATATCATATCATATCATATCATATCATATCATATCACTTTACTATTCAAAGGAAAAATGGGAAATTAAGCCTAGTTTTTACTGGATCAGTCCCCAAATCAAAAACCCTACAACCACATAAAACATGTGCCGCATGAGAAACACCGGAGACGCACCTTATATTGTGTATTTTCCAACTTCCAACAAATATCTTTCCTGCATCCACAATCTAGTTTCATAATTGTACAATTGGCAGACTGCTTGTGTCCTAGACTCTAGTGTCCAGGTGTCCTGAATGACTCACGCAGAACAGAGAGGTAAATATGTACACTGAAAATGTCCAAGTGCTTTAATCTACTCAGGACTGGGCTTGAGAGTCTGACAGCTTACAAACAATATTAGCAAACTTTCTGGCTAATGTTAGAGCACAGAATAAAAACACACTCTCAAGGCTTCTCATTTTTTTCTTGGCTTGACCAAGAGAGTTGGCATTTCTGGGTATGTTCAGTGTCTCTGGCTGCAGCCCCAGAATAACATGTTTTAGAGCATTTTTGTCCAGTAAATTAGTAATAGTATTTATTACTTTTTAACAAAAAAAAGGAAAAGTTGCATATTAAATTTTGTGCTAGTGTTGTGAGGCTGCCAGAGAGCCAGTCTTGGGTCCTTCACCATGAGTCTAACCATAACCATCGGTCTGTTCTGTTCTGTGCTTAGATTAAATTCTGCTTCAGTTATAAGTCACTTTGGATAAAAGCATCTGTCAAATAAATAAATATTTATCATAAATCACAATCAACCACAGGACATTTAACAACTGGAACTATGACAGTACAGCTGGGCGTGTGTGTGTGTGTGTGTGTGTGTTTGTGTGTGTGTGGATGATTGATCAGAGTGTGGAGAATATAAAACTTCTCACACTGCACTAAATCTGTCAGACGGACTGAGAGGCAGAACGAAGGATAGACTGTGATGAGATGAAGAAAGATATCAGGGCTTTAGGAGGAGTGGACAGTGAGGGAGAAAAAACTTGCACTTCCAAGAGTGTCAGTCTTCTTCTCTCTTAATTATGTCTCTTTGTCCTTTTCTCTTCTCTTCTCTTCTATCTGTCTGTCTAGTCTCTTCTCATCTCTTCCTTCTTTTTATCTTTTGCTCTTTTACAGTATTCAGTTCTTACTTTTATTGTTCTGTTCTCTTCTATTTACTGTATGTGTTGCAATTATAAATAATGATTTTTACCAATATAGCATAATGTTAACAGTCTTCTAAATTTCCATATCATGGTATACTTTGGGTTGATATGGATAACAAACATAATTACCAATATTACTTATGACATGTATTATGAACAAGTTTCCACAAGCTCATGAGAAACTCTTACTCTTCCTTTAGTTACTGCTTCAATGTATTTCTTCAATGCAATCTGTGTAATTATGTCAATATGTGTGAAATGTACTACTACGAGTAGTTTATATTTACTTATGAGTGAACATTTTCAGCTGCTGGTAATTATTTGATATCGATAATCATGCGAACTATGCTGTGGTCTAACTGCTAAAACATATTTGTTAAAATAAATATTGCATTTTTTTTGACAATCATGACATTAATCTGTTATTGGGTGACAGTAGGATTAAAGCATACTTCAAGTTTAGGCTTATGAATGAATCTAGTCTTATTCAGTGTCAAATTAGGTATGAGCAATAAGTAGGTAATGGAATAGTTACACCTTTGTGCTTGTCCTAAACATGTCCATTTCCTTGTTATTACTCAAAAATAAGTGTGTAATTGGAGCTGTAACAACAAAAAATGGTAAAATATTGCTAAAATATTGCTATGAATGTAACTTTCCACTTCTTACAATAGAATTAAAAATATTACTATTACAAATATTAAAGTAGCAATATATTATTAGCTATAAACAATATGTTAATTTCCCATTTGTTACAAAAATGTTACTGTTTTCTTACTGACTTGTTACTGCTTTAATTACTCACTTATTATCGAGTAACAACCTAGGAAATGAAGATGTTATTTTATGGATAAATACATTTTGATACCATATTATTAACATGCTATACCTCATTTATTAGCTCTTTCAAGTAAAGTGTTTTCTGAAAAGGTATCATTAGCCGGTACCTATCTGTTAAACAACAGTTTATCAAAACAATTTATGAAAATCAGTTGACATGTATGTTTTTAGGTAGTATGTTAGCATAAAATTAGCAGGTATACCATATCACTTAACAGTATAACTATTTCACATTTCCTTACTATGGTAAATAGTCACACCGATATATCGTTCCACCCCAATGGTGAACATCAGCTTGTAATTTCTATCTCTCCATAACTTCATTTTCTTCCCTTTTTTGCTCATTTCCTCTCCTTGTTGTGTTCTGTCTTGTTTTGAATATTGATTGCTGCACTACCAGGTTAATGAACATCAGGATTTGTTGGAGGCGATGTAAATTAAATGGCTGGATGTTTTATAGGTGTGTGTCTGAGAAAGAGAGAGAGATTAGATGGCCAGACAGAGGAGTGTGTTGTTGCGGTGAATGCTGAAGGATCTACACCTCCCCTGTGGAACCCGGTTTTACTTTTGTCATATATCCAGATGCCAAGAAACAAAGAGGCCATTATTGATGCATGATGTGTGTGAGGGTGTGTGTCTTCTCAAGTGGCTCCATAGCTCACCATTAGTGAGATGTAAGTTGGAAAAATGTGACAAGTCCACTTTCCCGTAGGAGTTTGTGTGTGTGTGCGTGTGTGTGTTTGTCCGCCTGTGCATGCATCCATCACTGAAGCTATAAATAAGAAGAATGCGGCATGTCTAAAAGATCAGTGTGTTCGGAGACTATGTATGTACGAGCCAGGAAGACTCGCTCAAAATGACAAAACACAACGACAGACACTCACGCAACAGCAACAATGTTGTACTATATTTAAAAAAACACTGGATATCTGAATAGCACCTACACTTTGTGCATTTATATAAACAAAGCTGATTTGGTTATTATAAGCTGTCAAAATAACCAAGTGGAACAATGCTAACCATGTTTCTTTTCAACGTGAAAAAAATGTATGGCAGATGCTCCACATAATGTAATACTGAAAGAAAAATGTATAATCACTGATATGGTGAAGCTTTCTGTAAGGAGACTTTTATTTAACATTTATGGAAGAAGTCTCCATTTTCAGCACGTTGTAACAGTTAATACTGTTTTCTGCCATGGAAGTCTTCGGGGTAGAGAAATTTGCCCTGCCCTACTTTTGGTAACATAACAAACTGCTTATCTATCTATCTATCTATCTATCTATCTATCTATCTATCTATCTATCTATCTATCTATCTATCTATCTATCTCCTAATAACTTCAAGAGAAAAAAGAGACTTTGGTGAGGAGGAAAAGTGTTTAGCTGCTCTAACCTAAGTGACAACTAGAAGTAACTGGTTACACTGATGAATCAAAACAATAAATATAACTATAAATGGATAAAAAAATATGACAAGTTAATACAGAAAATCGATGGTGTGTAAGAATAAAACTTTGAGATATGCTTTTATTGGAAAATAATCAACTTTTGTAACTGCACTTTGTATCACTTCGTATCACACCATCCCCTCATTTATTTATTTTCTTATAACAGCATGCTCCAGTGTGTTTTATTCCTTAGATTATAATGGTTTTCAAAATAGAAAAGAAATGAACATTTAAAATTTTAATGGTGATGTGTTTTTTCATGGGCATTAACATGCATTATTTTGAGTAACATTTGTTTCTCTATGCATTTCTTTTAAAAGAAAATGACACATCAGAAGTAAGAGTCGAATGATCTGTGATATATTGTGCATTAATAATTTTATGTAAAATGAACAGCCTTCAGATAGAGAAAGACATCTTTTCTTTGACCCATGTAAATAAAACATCTTGTCTTTGTAATATTTACTGTTAGTGGCTGTCTTGCTTCCTCCATTTATTATTTCCACTTGCACACACACACCTGCATCTCTGAATATAGGCAAGGACTTTCAGATCCACCTTGACCTAGGCCATGATAAATCAGTTACTAAAGATGAATATATTAATAAATTAATAAAAATGTTAATTCAATATGGATATTTTGAAGTGGTTTAAAATCACTTTGAGAGCAAATCTAAATCTAAAATCTAAATCAAAACAATTAGACACAACAGTACTACATAGTGAACAAAACAAGAAGTAAGTTCAGAGACCAAGTGGGACGAGGAAGAGGTGAAATACTACACTCTGAGAAAATGCAGTCTCTTGAATTGTTCTCTTTCCTTTTCTGGAAGTGTTTTGTGTGTATGTGTGTGTGGGTGTTTGTGTGTGTGTGTGTGTGTGTGGTCCTGAACTACAGGGGAGGAATAATTGCTTAGTGGTGATCAGGTACAGTTCGACTGTTTTTACTTGTGAGAATGGCCCGGAGTGTATGCATGAGTGACAGAGAGACTGACAGCCAATCACAGGCCTCAGGCTTCAGAGCAGGTTACCAGCCATGTGATATTCTCTCTCTCTCTCTCTCTCTCTTTTTTCTTTCTCTTTTATATTCCCTTATATTTGTTTAACTATAAACACCTGTACTTGATCAGCAGGAGAAATAGGGAATTGCAGTTGTGGAAGGACATTCATGGCACTGCCTCAAATCCTTTGGCACACACGTACATCGTCTCACACACACACACACACACACACACGCAATATTCTGTGGATGAAATATGTGGGATAATAATCAGTATGTTAGAAAGTCATTAAACAGAGTCTGGTAGTGATTATCAAAAGAGACATTTGTTATCTACATACCCTCAATGTTTAGTAAAGAAATAGTTTGGTGAAAAGTGTAATTTACACACCTATCCCAAATGTACTCGATCACCCAGCTGGAGCTGTGACTTTAGCTAATAATGGAAGTCTATCTCACCCCAAATCTTTTCTGTAAATATCTGCTTCTAACCTAATAGTTATACAGTAATGTCCCACAGACTCACCAATGTGGTTTAGATCATAGTGTGACCTCCTGTCATCTATAAACAAATAAAACAAAGCTTTATGGAGTAGCTCATTGCTGTGACATTATGGAGGCAGCCATCTTAGATAACTGGAATCTAGGCTGCTGGAATTGTTAGATTCCCTCCGTGCAATTTTGTATCATTCCACACAGGACACCAAACAAGCCTGACCTAGTACTGTACTAGCAAACTGGCTTGGTTGCCATATTTGTATTATTGGCTCTAAATCTGACTATAAATTGTGTATGTGTGTGTTTTTTTTTTTCAAACAGTTTGTTAAGGAGTTTTGAGAAACTTTATTCTGAATTGTGTTACTTCTGTTAAGGTTCTTTGGATAGTTAAGGGTTGTAGCTTCCTAAAGAGTTTCTAAAGGGAAAGAAACCTCTGTTGTATGGTTCTTTAGGAATTCCCCTAGAAACAGGGTAATAACTTGAAAATGTAAGAAATTCCAAAATAAAATGAGTCCATAGAGGCAAAAAAGCTGTTTAAAAAAACTGACTTGAAAAGTTTTTATGATGCTTGAAAATACATGATTCATGGAATGTATTAAATTGGAAAAATATAAAAGCACAGCTGGAAAGGAGTTTAGAAAAACAAGGCAAACCCCAAAAGTAGTTGGTATCAGCCAAGGAATGCAAACATTTTCTCAGCCTTAGCACTCTGACACCAATCCATCCCCCAAGCAGGAACCTCTTTATACTAACGGCTGACATTTCAGCCACCCCCTCCCACCAACTACAGGAGACAATCAATTTTCTTATCAACACTTTCCCTTTTCTGGTAAAAGTAGTTCTTTGCATTCTCAGGTCTTGGGTTGACTGAGCACATCATATCTGTTTTTGACCTCTAGATTATACTATCTCCAGGTGTGACATAGATATGGCATGAATGATATGGGCCTGAAGAGGAAGTACATTTTAACAGCCTGAATGAAAGCACAATTGTCTTAGTTCATTTTCACACTTGCGACTCTGAGTCATTTGAGCCTGGAGTTTGGTACAATTGGTGAAGAGTGAATGCTGTTTTGGAGCCTGGGAGCGGTCCAGATATCCGATCCCTGGTCACCTTTGAAAACAGTAATCTGGAGTTCACTTCAGGTGTGGAAACTATGCACACTTGGTGCCACATGCCAAGTAATGTGATTGGTTCAATTTGTCACGTTACTTACTGTTTCTGCTTTTGTGATGCCGAGGAAAGAGATGTTATGGTTATTGGTTATATAAACCAGACTTTCATAGGACTGGAATTCTGTAATTAGCTCACCTTTGTGGTGTGAGTGCTTGCACTAAAAGCATCATGAAAAAATGCACATCTTGTGCAGGCCTGCGCGGCTAAAAAAATCTTTTTAAACCAGATCAGCTCTTTGCTTGCAGGTATTCCTGCACAATGACATTCCCTGCATCAAAGAAGCACTGCTTTTCACCACTTGAATGATGGCACCACAGGAAAATAACAAAAAACAGGAAAAACATGAGTGCACCAAAGTGAAATATGGAATTGCATATGGAATCGAGCCACAGTTTGGAAAAAAATCTTCTATATGAACACAAACCCCTCCTCTAAATGAGGTCAGGATCGTTCATGAGTGTGGACTAGAGTATTCCGACCAAGCGTGAATGCTTCTTTGATTGCACTATTGTTCTAAGCTTGCTGAATGAAAATTTTTCTCACCTGCGAGAAGCAGTGTCTTTTTCTAAAACCCAACTGACGTGTGCAGAAAATGTGAAGAGCAGTACTAACAGAGAGAGCTTTTGTAAAATGGGACAGAAGAAGCGTGAGAAGACAATAAATGACCTTCAAAGGAAATCGCCAAATTTGACCATGTGTCACAAGAGACGATTCAGTGGGTGTATAAACACTGAAATAAACTTGTGGAATTATTCAGAACAGTAGATGAAACACTGAAATAGTCACCTAGCTGAATAGTACACTCAGTCTGTGGACATGGGCTAAAATTGGAACAGGAAGTGTCTCAACACACTGCTGGAATCCTGTTATTGAGGTGAGGGAAGGCATAACCAAGTATTAGGGAGGAAAAACACATGCACCCACTTTGTCTTGTCCAAGGAACTTAACTGTATGTATATTAAGGTTTGACACGTAATTATGTTCAGAACAAAATATCTATGAGATATAGTTTTTTTTTTCAATGATTTAAAGTAAACCATAAAACCATCTCTTAAAACTGAATTATGAGCTATATGGACAGCATTACATGGTACACAAGGGTAATTTAATTCTTTAGAGGCTCTGTAATCTGGGAATTTATTTCCATCCAGATCAGCAGTGTTAGTGTTTTTCTTCTTCCACCCCTAAGAAAATTACAAAATAGTGTCCTTGGTGGTGGCTTTTTTTTTTTTTTTTTTTTCTTTTCGTCCCAGCTATATAGACATCTCAATGATTATACTGCCAGATGTCACCTCTTATTTGGAAAAAAATGTTTTTCTTACCACAATGTAAATTCATCTTTAGCCCTATTTTAATGGATTTTCCCCCCAGATAATATTTGCACATCTCCTGCATGATGAACCTAATGCATCCAGGCGGCTATACATTAACAATCATTTCCCTATTAACTAGATGTTTTCTAAATACCTACATCTCAGAAAGACCAAATAAGACCAAAATCCTGTCACACTGTTACAGTTGTTATAAAGTTCTACTCAGTATGTAGCACACAATATCATGATACAAATAAATTCGTGATCACATTACCTTGTGTAATACAAATATTATCCCTTATAGGAAAAGAAAACAACTATAAAATCACTCATTTTTGAGTTTTATCACAGAAAAGCCGTACAAATATTTTATTGCAAATATTAGCCTGAAAATCTGACACTGTGTAAATAGAGATATAATAATATACAGTATAATGATATGTAATGACATAACATCTCTTAGTTTAAAAAGTTTTACCCTAAGAGACCCAATCTAAATAACTATATAATATACATAATTTAGTGACATGCCACATACTAGATCATTCTTTCTATATCATTTCTTTTATGCTGAGTTACTAGTAGAATAGTTTGGCTGCAGTTTTTTTTTTCATTCAAACGATCAGTTTTATAAAAATTAATAAACTTTTCCCTGACTAATCCAAACAAAAAACTTTCTAGCTCTTCAGTTCTAGATAATGTTTTAAATTTTGCTTTCAAAAATATCCTGATATTTCTAAGTGTTGGCACAACGCTGGGCCACAAAGCAGCATTGATTCAATCTTGGCACATTAGAGTTCGAGCAATTTAGGTTTCATACACAAGGTCACACATTTACACCCATCCACAAACACACTTACACACCAGACAACATTTGGTTCATCGAGAAGCAGTGTATCAATGGAATTCCCATTAGATGACCACACTGATTAAAATTCAATAAGCCATCGGAATACGATCCTAAATAATCTCCCTTTGGAGAGAAAGCCACAAGAGACACAATTGTCTGTGCGCGTGTGTGTGTGTGTGAGGAGGTTATCGATTGTATGACCCCACACTGAGATGTAAAACAGCTTTGTGCTCTGCAGAAGCTGGATAAGAAACTTGATCTATCAACCATATGCCCTCCTAAAACCAATATCAGACACAGGGAGAGATTAAAAAGAGGAAGGGAGGGATGGATGGATAAAATTGGGATGAGAGAGAGCCCCCTTCATTACTTCACGTACGCAAATATGGAGAGGATTATATCTGGAGAGAAAAAACAAGATCAGAAAGAAGAGAATCACACCGAATAGAAGAGCATTTTGTAATTGAGAAAAGCGGATTCAGGGTTGGCGAATTTGTGCCAATATTACATGATAAACAGATTATCACAACGAGAATTTGTTTTAATTAAATAATATAGGCTTTGTTCTCACTAACTGATCAGCCACGACAATACATAATTATTAATAATTATGAATACATAATAATAATATTCTGTGCTCACAGCAGCAGAAAATATGATGAAAAACATTAGGAGTTGCTTTTACTGATTTATTTTATTTTATTTTTTATTTAGCTTAATGTGACCATGAGAATTTCTGTAATAAAATCAGAACAGGAGTTTAGATAGGCTGAGCAGACCCTTGAGCTCAGCAGGTATAGATCATCATTTTTTTCCCTAAGCATTAACATGCTAAATAAAACTCGATCCTTGTTCCTAGTCTTTAATGCTGTCTCCTCAGGGCATGTAAAATAAAATCTTTTCATGGCATTTATTTATTGCCCTCAAATGGCATTCTGTTATGACTTGAATGCATTTACAGCCCAACACATCAATCTCAGGGTGAACAGCCTTCAGTTCAAGATAAAACTTCTTGCTCGTGGAGCATTTTATGTGAAGGTAAAAACCTTTTCTATATCTGTGAACAGTCTACAGTACTGTGCAGAAGTCTTAGGCACGTGCAAAGAAATGCTGTAGAGCAAAGATGGCTTTAAAAATAATGAAATTAAATGTTTCTACATTAATAAATACTATAAAGAGCAGTAAACAGTAATAAATGAAACAAAGTCAATATTTGGTGTGATGATCCTTCACTTAAAAAAAATAGTAGTCTCAGGTACAATTTGTGCAGTTTTATAAGGAAATGAGCTGTAAGTGTTACTGAGCGTCTTGCAGAACCAGCCACAGTTCTTCTGGAGACTTTGACTGTCGCACTTGCTTCTTATTTTTGCAGCAAAACCCAGCAGCCTTCATTATGTTTTTTGTCTGAAAAGTGTCTCTTATGTAATATGCTGCTTTCTTTACTGACATACAAACATTTTTCTGTAACATTTAATTTTGTGCTGGAAAACTAATGGAAATGGGAATCTAAAAAGTTTTTGTACTGAACCAATAATGTAGAAGTCATAAAATAAAAATCTATAATAAAGTTTGTACTAAAATAAAATAGAGTGCCTAAGACTTTTGCACAGTACTGTATGTCTGTAAAATAGTGAATATGTGAGTATTTTGTGGAGCACAAGAGCTAAATTAAAATTAAAAATCTAAATTAAAGTCTAAAGAGCACTCTGAATGTGAACAATTTGTGTAAATGTGAAAGCAGTTCTTGTAAATGTGAGTTCATTTTATCAATATGAGAACATTTTGTGTAAATGCAGGTGCTTTTTGTGTACATGTGAGAGCACTTTGTGTAAATGTGAGAACATTTTTGTAAGCATGAGAAAATGTTCTAAATATAAGAGCATTTTATGTAAACAAGAGAGCAATTTGTATAAAAATCACTGTATTTTATAAACATGAGAGCATTTGTGCAGATGTGAAAGCATTTTATGTGAGAGAATTTGGTTTCAATTTGAGAACTAGAGCATTTTGTGTAAATGTGAGAGCATTTATAAAGGTCACAATATTTTCTGTAAAGACAGGGGCATTCTATGTAAATGTGAGAGCATTTAGTGTAAATATGAGGGAATTTTATAAATGCGAGAGATTTACGTGAATGCGACAGCAATTTGTGTACATGTGAGATCATTTTGTCTAAATGCTGGAGCATTTTTTTGTAAATGACAGCAGTTATAAGTGTGAGAGCAATTTGTGTAAATGTGAGAGCAATTTTTTAAGTGTGAGAACAGTTTGTGTAAATGCAAGAGCAATTTGTGTAAACGTTAGTGAATTTTATAAACACAAGAGCATTTTGTGTAAATGTGAGACCATATCGTGTGGATTTTAGAGGCAGATTTAGAAAATATTACTGCATTGTGTCTGAAGAATTTTGTGTTAATATGAAAATATGAGATTTTGGTCTTAAAGGCACCGAAATATTGTGAAACATTTCAGTTCAACTGAGTTTAATTTTTGCACATTCATTTTCCTCTTCACACACCCTTTCGTTTCTGTGTGTACTGTGTAAATCTGGCATCACAGAAATGTTATATTTGATAGGATAAAATACAGATAACAGTGTTTTACAACTCTCTGATGGGTTTTGTGATATTCATCATGGTTTCATGGGTGGATAATCACATAATCGCACGATCACATTGATCTCTCCCACTCATTTCCTGAAGCCAGGCATTCACACACACGTACACACACTGATAGCCCAATTGCTTCATCATGTGCTCGAACACACCCACCTGTTCATCCCCCCTCTCGCTTTCTTTTCATCCCTCAGTTACCCTCTCCTCCTCTTTCCAGCAGCAGCTGGGTGAAATGAATACCCAGTACTACGTGATAGGAGAAAAGGCAAAAAGTCTCAATCTCTCCATGACTATAATAAAAAATTGCTCATGGCGTGATACTGCAGTTGGCTGCCGTAGTTTCAAAGGTTTGTTGATTTTCAAAGTTGGCTAAAGAACAAGGCAAGAGCTCTTAGGCTGAGGTTGTGTACAGATGGATTGATGGATGAAAGGAAAAAAGGATGAGCTCACTCTCTCCCATTTCTCAAAGACACAAGGAGAATGAGACAGAAAGAAATAGAGAGAGAGTGATGGGCTGTGCGGGTTGAGGCAGTGACTTAAACAAATTGACCCGCTGTGTCTGCCAGAAAGCTTTCTGAGAGCTCTAACATCACTTTGCAATGTGTGTGTGGCACGTCAGAAATAAAATAAAGACTTTGTTTGACACATAATTAAATATGAACCTTTTGATTGCTTCTGACAGCATGGCAAGGTTTTAGTAGTCCAAACTGCCGTGTCTGTTATTTGCTCTGTTATTTCGTCCATAATGACCTTGAACATGTTTGCCAACTTTTGTGTGTGTGTGTGTGTGTGTGTGTGTGTGTTTTGGAGTGTGTGTGCCAACTGCAACTGGAAATCTCAATGACTGCTGAACCCCACCCAAACATAACCACAATGTAATAGTTCCAAGTGTGCCTGTACAGTCCAGTCTTAGACCCCAATGTATATTCCTCTATAATGGTTGGAAAGAAACTGCTTCAGCTACGTTAATGAACATAAAGAATTTGATGCAGACTCCATATGGTAGAGTGACTTTATTTTCACAGATTTACAGTTGCAAGTGTCAGTCCAGACACACACAGCTCTGCTTCTATTCCAGTTTAAGCTATGTGATGATCACTGGTGCTAATGCGAAGGTGTGACTTAACTCCAGTATATATAAGTTTTCCCATAATTCTGTAGTGGGTGTTTGTATACTAAAAAAAAAAAAAGCAAGAAAAGCAAGAGCAAGATTTTTATAGATGAACCATCACATAGAATGATACACTGGAGTCTGACTATGTGGAGCATTTCTTTGCCTCGAGCAATCAAACACAACACACCTCTTTCATTTTTGATTTGTGGCCCTTGTTAGACGTACCTCTATTTGAAAGATATACACTGATTTAATTTTTTTTACTCACTACGATTGTACTGTTTTATTTAACTTTAATCTTGAATAAATAATATTTCTCAAATACTGTTGACTCTTTGAACATTTTCCGTAATAAGACAAACTACACTGGACTCTAAGAGAAAAGGATAAATGAATAAAAAAAAATCAATATTCATAAAAATATGTCACAGAGATTCATTTGATGTTACAATTGTAATGCATACTAAAGGACAATTTTGCACTTTAGAACTTCATTTTGATTTTTAATATGTACTTGTCTTTTATGAGACAGCAGAGAAGAAAGAATGGAATCATAATGTAATATTGATAAATACTGAAAATTAATACTTTTCTTCATTATTGCAGCACAGATTTATTTTATGAATTTAAACAAATTGTTTAGCTGTCAGGCAACTATTGTATGTACCGTCATATATATTTATTAGAGTCATTAGATAAGCATTCCACCCACAGAATCCAAAGCTGTGTTAAAATGTAGATTCAAACTTTGGTACCATTTTAATTTAAGATTTGATAATAAACCAATTATAAGCAAGTAATATGCAGTTTACTAATTAAAGAGTAATGTGCAATTAATGATTAATTAATGAATAACTATTGAGTAAAATTTAAAATATATTAAGAATGAGAATACAAACTTATGAATAAGAGTTAATTTACCAATAATTTGCCAATAATTTATTTATTTGCTTATTTTACATTTGGTAATTAATGTCTCACTAATTCTTAAGATGTATAAGAAAATTTAATTAGTGAACTGCATGTTATATTTTATTACAAAACTTTAAAGTGTTACTTATTTTTTTTATTATATTAACAGCACTTGTGCTATTTTTTTAAAATGTTATATTTTATATTTTATGTTTGATTTTAAATCAGTTTTTTTTTTTAACCTTATAAAACACTAGGTCATCTGCGTAAGCTTTAAACAAGTCCTCAATGCTACACACACACACACACACACACACACACACACCCTTAGTCTTTCTCTTTTCACTTTCAGCTACAGTTTTTAAGTTTTGTAACTGTGTTCCAATGCTGTTTTGGACACAATTTCATCGACTTGCCCTTTCTATTTCCCCTTAGGGATGGTTTTATTACATTATTAGCTTCAGTAAAGTTTAAATGAGGCCTTGGGGGGTCAGAGAGTCAATATAATTGTGTATTTCAGGAGCAGAACCTAGCCAGAAGGCATAATTATTACAATATCCAAAATAGCAAAAAAATTATTCCACTAGTTAGTTAACAATTTAGCATCTAATCCGTATTTAATATGTTATAAATCCTCCTGCTTTTTCTTGCAACTGGATTCTGAGTGAAAATAAGTTCACTCTCCTTCATTTTCATCTGAGCTAATTAGTGGTTGGGTAACTAGCATCCTAAATTAACATAATAGCTAATACTTACCGAGAAGTTGATAGACCATCTGATAAAATGCATTAGATTCCAGAAACTTAGACAAATCGTTTCTATTGTTTTTTTGGTTTCTTCTTCAACAAATGCTTGGCTGCACTAAATCTCTTCAAGGACATCATCATTTTCTTGATGCAACCAAATGCAACCTAGTAGTATAGTATATACAGTATAATATCACAAAAGGGCATCCAAAACAATCAAAAACCCCGCTAGGTAGTTAACGGCAACGAGAACGCAGAAACATAGGAATGTAGCTACAACAGACTTGAAAACAGTCATAAATAACTAAAACAACTGAAAAACACATCAAGGAAATGTTTGTGGTTCAAACAGTTAGGAGACACATGATGAGGTCACGCTCGACGATGATTACTGCTGAGCTGTTGAGGAAGATCTGAGTAAGAGCCAGAAAGTAAGACAGTAAGGATGGAAAAGAAAAACAGCAGAGAGTAGAAGAAGCAGTGTATGTTTACTGAAGTCATGGACGCAGCCCTACTGTAGCCACCTGGACTTCATCAGGCAGTCCCTGAGGACGTCTTTGAAATGCAGATATACCCATTCCTTCTGAATTTCCTCCAAGATTGTGAAAGACTGCATTTAAAAACAAACCGTAAAACACGGTTACTGTACCCTCCCATCCGTAATTGGGAAAATTCTTGCAAAACTGTGGAGTGCGGTCTTACAGAAGGAATAGGAAAGCGATCACATATGGGCATATAGATAAATGTCTGTGGACTTCATACTGTGAGGTCCTGATTGTATCCGCTACTGCCTGATCTCAGTGGAGATAAGAGGACCTGCTGCAGTCTTTATCACACTGATCAATATTAAAACACAGACCTTTTAAAAGGCAGAAGGATTTATTTCCTGGTGTTTTAGCAAAAATCCCCCAACTCTCCATGAATAAATACAGTGTACTGACTCAGCGCCTGTAATAGTTAAATTGTTTCCTAGGTTCCTTGCTTTCAGTTTTCTGTTCTGTAATTTTCTTGTTTCCTAGTTTCCAGTTTTCTTGGATTGGTTTTGTAATTTGTTCATCTTCCTTCTTCTTTTTTCTTACTCAATTATTTCCCAGTTTCCCATTGTCTTTATTTCATAGTTTTCTTGTTTCATAATGGCCCATTGATCTTATTTCCTAGTTTTACTGTTTCCGAGTTTCCTATTGCCTTTATTTCCTAGTTTTTGTTTTTCCCTAGTTTTCCTGTTCCCAAGTTTCCCATTGCTCTTATTTCTTAGTTATCATGTTCATTGTTTTCTGCTCTTCTTGTTTCCTAGTTTCCCCAATTGTCCTAATTTCCTAGTTTTCATGTTCATTGTTTTCTGCTCTTCTTATTTCCTAGTTTCCCCAATTGTCCTAATTTCCTAGCTTTCATGTTCTTTGTTTTCTACTCTTCTTGTTTCCCAGTTCCCCCCAATTGTCCTAATTTCCTAGTTTTCATGTTTCCTAATTTCCCATTTTCCTTAATTCCTAGTTTCCAAAATTTTATTTTATCCATTTTTATTATTTTCCTTTCCTTGTTTCCCTCATCCATACATTCCTATTCCACCATCTGTTCTATAGGTTCATTGTTTCATAGGCTCATAGTCTTCTTGTTTCCTAGTTACCTTTCTTAATTCCTTGTTTCTTTTGTTCTGGATTTCTAATGTTTCTGGTTTTGACCTCTGCCTGTCTCTTTGGATTATCCTTATGGATTTGCCTTGGTTTATGGTGCCTGCCTAGGATCTGACCCCTACTATGGGCCTTGTGTAAGGTTTGCGGAACAGCCTAAATAAACAGACTCTGCAATTATAACCACCCGCCTCTGGCTCTTATGCGTTATGCACAGTTATAATCGTTTTTCCCCCCACTGCACAGCAACCCATCCCCATTCCCACATTCCCACATTCCTCCGCAACCACTTATTCTATGGATTGAAATGAAATCCTCTTCTTCTGTTATTTCAGTGAAAATAAATTGATTTAAGGTCCAGTAAGCATGACCTGTATGATATTAGCTGAACTGGACATCTGTGATTCAGCCTATGCACAACATCAACTCTTGCTATTTGAGAATGAACTTCTGGACAATTAAAATGTAGCAGCACCTACTGCTTGACAGTAGTTGGAAGGAGAATAAGGAAATTACTGTCACTCTTACTGTTAATCCCTGGTGAGTAAGCTTCCTATATATGACTTTATATACCTCTTGGGAAAGAACTATAAAATACGTCTGATCACACAATGAGTCACTTTGGGTTTCTAGCACAGTCACAGATCCCACACTCATGAGTGACTATTAAATTATGCTTTGGATTTGACCAGCTTATCATAAAGCTGTTTTTAGCATTCCTGTAAACCAAGCTTCCTACTTTTCCCTCTCTCTCCGAGGGCCGACTGTGTCTGTCATTAATCATTTTCACATAAATGAAGCGTTAGATTGTGGCAAGCGCTTAATAGATTCCAGAGCATTCCTAGTCGATATAGCAGGGGGTCATTAGTCGATCGCACAGAGGCGACATCATGAGGCCAGTGCGGTCGCTTTTACGGGCAAAGCGGTTGAATGAGTGCATGGCTGCGCTGTGTGTCACTGGAACATTAAGTAAACATTGAAACCGCATCAGACAGTCTGCACAAAAACAACCTGGACTTGACCCAAGTAAGAAAGCAAGACTTTTTAAGTGGAACAATCTTGGAACAATTTGTTGTTTTGCATAGTGTTTCACTCCTTCTTTCAATAGCTTTCTTAAGAACCAAATCCTGGCAGATGTGCAAAAGGTGGAGGAGGAATGGATGGAACTCTTATTTTTTCTCTGATCTCCATCTCTCCCCCACTGGTTTCACTCAGCACATCATCTGCATGTCCAATGCGATCCAGATCCTCTGTATGTACTTGTGTGGGTGTGTAGTGAGCTGAACTTGGTCAATTGGAGACAAATTGCACAGCAACCCGTCCCTATTCCCACATCCCCACATTCCGTCTAAACCACTTCTTCTATAGCATGTGCTGAAATTAAATCCTGCTGCTCGGTAATGATATAGTATATATGGTGGAAGATGTGAGATGTGTGACTTTATTGTGTCTCTTGTTTTGGGAATGGAAATGAAAAATTATCAGAGATAATAAATAAATCCAAGTCTTCTATGGATCAGAACTATCTATTAAACCCTTCAGGGCTTTCAATCTGATTTTATAAGAAAGTTGTACTATTTACTAAGAATGAGGATGATGTGATTGGATTCTGTTAGTTTTGTACAAATGAATTCATAAGAAAAGGTATGCTAATCCCATCCCTAACTCCACTGTAGGTTTTCGTATGACTTGGGTGAAACCATGCTGGTGATTTATATGACAGGGAGAAAAGCTTTTAAAAACTTTTAACCAATATATATTTTTTTAAATTTTAATTTCATTTTGCTTCACAGTATATATCATTTAAGTTATTCATCATTTCAATGACACGTTATAATTTCTGACACTTTAGCTCGTGTAAAAAAAAAAACATTATAAAAAGTTACTTTTGTACCAGAGAATGTAAGAACTGTGTGTTAAGAATAGTGAGTCACTCTGTACTATAAGGCACACACACTCAAATTCTGTCTACTTAGAGAAAAGTAGCAAAGCAGAGTTGATTATATAATTAGTCATTCTCAGGCCTTTAAAAATCTCTCTGTAAGTACATACGTATGAAGAAGTCATTATAACAATATTTACAGGTGCTGTAACCTGCAATTTTGGAACGAGCAAAAGGCATGAACGATTAGGGAAATAATTACTGGTGTAGAATGACTACCGTAAAAACACTAGCACACTACAATTAGTCTAATGCAAAAATGGTAATAATTTGTCAGTATCCTTTAAAACTAACAGCACCTGCTAGATGGCATGTTATAGTCCAGAAAATATGGTACCTCCTAATTCCTGTACTGTATGTTTTAGAGTTCCTGTCAATGAGCTGGTTCTTTAATGAAGCAATATTTTTACCTTTAATTGAAAATTATTTTCTTTTTTTTTTTACACTACTGTTGTTGTTTCACAGCTTCAGGGTCCTGGGTTCAATCCTGAGCTCGAGTTACTGCCCGTGCAGAGTATTGCAGGCTCTCCTCGTGGTTGTATGGGTTTCCTTCGGATTCTCCAGTTTCCTCCCACTATGCAAAAACATGCAGATAGGCATTCGCACCCTAGGCGTGAATACACTATGTGGCCAAAGGTTTGTGAATACCTGACCATCACACCCATATGTGCTTGTTGAACATCTCATTCCAGATTTAGTCCCCCTTTGCTGTTATAATAACCTCCACTCTTCTGAGAAGGGTTTACACTAGATTTTGGAGCGTGGCTGTAGGGATTTGTGTCCATTCAGCTACAAGAGCATTAGTGAGGTCAGGCACTGATGTCAGGTGAGGAGGCCTGGCTTGCTGTTGGCATTCCAAAGGTGTTCAGTGGGGTTGAGGTCAGCGCTGTGTGCAGGCCACTCAAGTTCTTCCACTCTGATCTTGGTAAACCGTGTCTTCATGGAGCTCGCTTTGTGCACAGGGGCATTGTCATGCTGGAACAGATTTGGGCCTCTTAGATCCAGTGAAGGGAAATTGTAATGCTACATTATTACAAAGACAATACAATACAAAGACATTTGTATGCTTCCAACTTTGTGGCAACAGTTTGGGGAAGAAACACATATGGGTGTGATGGTCAGGTGTCGAAAAAGTTTTGGCCATATCGTGTATGCAATGGACCAGCGTCCCATCGGGGGAGAATTCTTATGCCTGATGCCCCTGACCAGGATAAAACTGTTACTGAAGATGAATGATGAATGAATTTATCCTAGGTATGCTGTTGAGCAGTATTATAAGGACAACTACAGTTAGATGGTCCCAAGCACTTGCTGAAAGTGCAATGTTGGTGTTTTTTTTTCATCTGAAAATGGGTCTACTGTTTAATATGTTACTTTGTATAACAGCAAAAATAAATGGTTGGGGGAAAAAAATCACTAAAATACTAATGCAGACAAAATTCCCATCACAACAATTAAAAAAACACATAATATATTGTGTAAATTATTATACATATTTTTATATTATAATATAGATTTTGCACAGTTCTGTACTTGTATACAATACTTTTTTCCTGAAAATGATTGAGTATTTTCTAAAGAATTAAGCTAATGTATGTAGATTTTTCCTACTGTGAAAGTTCCTTCACAGACAGAATAGTTATTTACAGTTGACTTGTCAGGTTGAGTTGTTAGTCAGAATAGATTATATCCTTCCACTGAGTTCTCAGTAAAGATAAGAGGAGCTCCTGAGGATCTTATCACATAGTTAGTCTGCTCAATATTAAAACAAAAGCCTCGGCCAGTGTTTTTCTTCCTAGTCTCTCAACAGAAATCCCCCGAATTCCCATTAATGGAAATGCTGAAGCAACCACCATGAGCACTGTGTCCATGTGTCTACACCTCATCTGGAGGAGTCGAAGGTAGTGTAATGAGAAAGATACATCATTACCTGTAGTACATCCAACACACTGGTGTAATCATTCCTTTCCTCCTAACTTTACTTCAGAAGAGTAAATGTATTTCAGACCCATTATTTAAGGAGTAAGCATGTGGAGAGGAAAGAGAGGCACAGACATGACCTTTAACCCTCAGCTGTGATCTGCTATCAACAGGAAACAGCAGAGGTTCTGACCCTAAGGTATATCTGTCCACACTGAGTGTGTGTGTGTGTGTGTGTGCGTGAGTGTGTATGTGTGGTCTAGCATTTTAATGCAAAACTGAAAACACTGGCTTCAGTAAGTTACATATATAAATCTATTATTGTAATTATTGTGTTATAAATATTGGAAAATAACTTTGTAATAACAATAGTCTATGAGGTCTATTAGCCTTTGCCCTTCAAACTGTTTAATATATTAACAGCAGTGGATCTCTCAGTCATGCATCACACATTTAAGACTTACATATACATTCATAAGTTGTATGAGAATTTCCATTCTCTAATCTAAAATGGGGGAAAAGCATTATATATATATATATATATATATATATATATAAACACACACACACACACACACATATATATATATATATATATATATATATATATATATATATATATATATATATATAAGTTACAAATTCATTTATATGGAAAAAGGTTTGTTTTTATCATATTGATGTGACTGTTAAATTGTTCATAAATCATTTGGCCAGCATTTACAAATCTACCCCTGTATAGCACATAATCACATCTACAGTTGAGATGAAGACAAAGACATTCAGTGTTTCAGAGGTCACAGATGTTCCTTTATTCATGTAATGTATGTTAAGAAATCGGTAGTAAAATATATCAGTTCAAAGGTTTTCATCTGCCTTGTTAAATATGAACAGATTTTTGATCCTCTAAAAGCTCTCGAATCATTTAACCAGATGTCAAATAATACTTCCTCAGGTCCAGTCTGCAAATCGAAAGGGCCATAGTAAAACTTATTTGATTTTTTCGTCCAACTATTATTTCTGTTGGAATTCTTTATTATTTATATTTGCGTATGAATTGTAGAATAAAAGTTCCCAGAAAGCATTCAGGAAGTCACTTTTGCACTCAAGTGTAGAAACATATTGAGTCAATACTTTATTAGATATTCATCACCTGCAGTTACACAAACTGTTTCTTCTCCATAAATGAACAGAAAAAAGTATCAAATGGTAACAAATATTACAATACTTTATACTGCTTTAGACAATCTAGAAATTGCTTTTAGCTACTGCTCTTTGCTAAAAATACAGGCCCTGTCCCGAATGATGCTCTAAGTCCTGCAGTCCTTCTCCAATCCTTTACTTGGTTGCCTATGATGTGTGGATGACTGAAGGGCTGAGGGTGTAAAAGCAAGCATTTGGGACGGTCCTCAAGACTTCATCACATTGCCTGTTTGTGTTCAGCGCAGTGCTTTCGCAGTGTCTCACCATTCAGTGATACCGATGAAGAATCACAAACCCACACTGTAATTACTCACCCATGTTTGGGTGGATTGTTTCTATGAGCTACAACTGAACAAAATAATTAGACTGGTTGAAATGCGATGACCAGTGAAAACTTAATGTCCATTCAGAGATGACTGAACTTTGTGATCCTTTTGTCGATCCCATTATTGAAATGACAAACTTAAATGTCCTACAGTGGCAAAATCGGTCCATTGCACACAGAAAGTTCATATAAATGCACGTGAAAGTCGTAAAAAAAAAATTAAGAATTTATATAAATCATACTTGGTTTACTCAATTATTTTTCTGGGTTTGTGCGACATAGTACATAGTTGTAAGCCTAATTCTGCTTAAATGATAAGTTAAATTTGTAACAAAATATGATTTTTAGACCAAATATGGTGCTCTTAAGCAAGTCTAATAGGATAGTTCATCTCGGATAGTTCATCTTACCTGATAGAGAGTTTTATCAGCTATCTCTATCTGAACTGGATTCCACATCACTTCTAATTCACTTTGGATAAAAAAACAATTCAACCAAATGAATGCTTTTACCTGAGGTGCAATGCGATTCAGATGACCTCATGATGCTGCTCATGTTTCACTCCTCTGCTCATCTTTGAAGAAGAAGGAGGCAGTGTTTGGGTTTGTCACCGACAAGGAGAATGTTCTTTGAAATTGACTTCAGTGGGTCAAGACAAAAAGACAGAGAATGTGTGGGTGTGAATGTCTTAAGATGTCTGCGTTTGTTTTGTTAAGTTTGGACTTGTTTTCTTTAATACATCATGCACTTGAATTGTATGGCCAACTAAAGAAAACAACGTCTCAGCTGTGGGAGCATGCCTGGTTAACCATGAATAAAAGGAACAGGAAGAGAGTAAAAAAGAAAGGAAGAAATCCTTCAAGCATATATCATGTAAAACAAAACACAATTTACTATGGTCTATGAAATGAGTGTTTATTAGAATTAATAAAGTGTGGTCCAAGAAGTGTTCTTATGTTATCATTTATCGCAAGCAAATAGCATTTGGTCGCATTATATATCTTGAAAAAAAAAATTAAAAACATTTTTTATGTGTGTTCTTACTGACTAAAAGCAATAGGGTGAACAACCAAAGGCATATTCATACTAACTGAATCATGTGTTAATCTTTATGTGACAAGAACAAATGTGTTAAAATGTTTATGAAATTTAGATTCATAATTTTAAATAAGAGAATTATTGAGCAATATTGATAAAAAATGTATATTATATTTTAGCTAATTAGCGAGGTAAGCACTACCAAATGTTCATGTTGATATAGCTTACATGTTAACATATGCTAGCTAAGAACATTAGAGCTCACCTAGCTACCATATCATTATGGGGCAGTCGTGGCCTAATGGATAGAGAGTCGGACTTGCAACCCGAAGGTGAACCTGAAGGTTGTGGTTTCGAGTCTCAGGTCCAGCAGGGATTGTAGGTGGGGGGAGTGAATGACCAGCGCTCTCTTCCACCCTCAATATCACGACTGAGGTGAGACCCTTGAGCAAGGCACCGAACCCCCAACTGCTCCCCGGGCGCTGCAGCAAAAAAGGCTGCCCACTGCTCCGTGTGTGTGTGTGTGTGCGTGCGTGTGTGTGTGTACGTACTTGGATGGGTTAAATGCAGAGCACAAATTCACTTCACTTCACTTCAAAAGGAACACTGAGGATCTCATGAGGGTTACATGCTAAGCTAGCCAGCTTTTTAGATTACATTTACCACAATCATAGCTTCTTGGTTTCAGGTTATTTGATTTAATGCTTAATTTTGTAGAGCGATTATAGGTAACTACCAAGCAAGCTAGCTAATTAGCTTATATTTATTGGCTATTTGCAAACCTGGTGTAACGCTAACCAAATAACTTTCTTTTTATATCTCATTATATAGAACTAATTGTTAATTTACTAGTTATTAGCTATTTACGTTTAGCTACTACAGTAACTCTCTGTGTCATGCTAGCTAAATTCAGAATTTTGAAGGTCGCAGTGTGACTGGCTATCTGTTTTAGCATTTGTCAGTTGAATGCAGTCTTCCTGTGAAAGTCGACAGTTTCTGACTACATTTAGTGATGAAAAATACCAGATTCTCTACTGAAAGCACAAAATCTGGTTTACGAGACTAATGCTTAGGGAACGTATACCAAAGTCAGCCCCATTTTGCTCCACCAGATATTTTGTTTTAGCACCCTATCACAAGCCAGCTAGCTTTTAACAATACACATTGTCACAAAGCAGCTTTATAGAAATATAAAAATTTTGATATAAATTTTTTTTCTGTAGTCATGTGTACATTAGTACCCGTTTCATCTTGCATGTTGGACCATGGTCATGGAGATGCAATATTTCATCGTGCTGTATATGTGTATATGGAAGAGATAAAAATAATCTGTTTGACTTGACTATTCGAACTAACATCACAAATCCATCTGAGCTGTACTTCTATCAATATATTTTATCATTCATTTTTCAGCATTCTACAACTTGTCAGAATCTTCATCATAAAAGAAGGAAGATTAGACAGTAATAAAGCTTTCTTCTCTAACATGCCAGTGTCACTGTCTTTCCACATTTTTCCTTGTGACTGTCTGTTCATCTGTCAGTCTCTAACATTCTCTCATTTAACAGCTCCATTTCCTCTTTCCTTTGGCATCAGCAGTGATGCAGTCTGTTGCAGATTTATTTGCCATGCCTAAAGCAGTTCATTTAGCTTTTTGTAACTCAGAGACAAAATCAGAGCCCCATTAAACACTAAAACCATCACAAGTGTGTTTCAATAAAGCTCAAAGAGCACTCGTTACTCAGCACACACACTTTCCATACTAACCAGTAAAAGAAAGTTATCGCCATTGATTTTACACCATTTCACAGCCTGATATCATTTGAAAGTATATCATTTTTATGTACTTATTTGATGGTATTCTATTGGACATTGTGCAAGAGAGACTGTTGTACAATAATATTATACACTAATAATAATTACTCTTCACCGAGTGTGCAAAAAAAATCACTAAAAATACTATTAAATTAATTGTAAAAAAATTATACAAATTATACAAATATAACTTAAATAATAATATTATAATTCTAATTGTTATTATTATTATTATTAGTAGTAGTAGTAGTAGTACACATTACATTCAGATCCAGTATGTAGACATATGTGTGTGTGTTTCTTTTAAATTAAGTTCTTTGATCACATGTAATCATACGATGAAAAAAAACCCAGTTTTTTCCTTGATGAACTGAGCCACCTGTGCTCACCTGCCCTGGGTTCCATGGCTATGTGACCTTAAAGGTCTGTAGGTGAGAGGTCACTCTAAAGGTCATATGCATTTTCAAAGACTATATTCTAAAAGAGAGTGCCTGAAGGCATGCAGAGAAAGAAGTCCTTCAATTCCAACCAACACATGCACACACACACACACACACACACACACACACACACACATGCACACAAACACACACTAAGGATGTGCTCATCAGTGCAGGAAACCCGTAAAGGTGTATTAGGTTTTCCTCCCAGGTCAAAGGTCATCCAGTTCACTCTGTGATGATTTCCATCGCTGTCAACAGTTTTAGATAAAGAGAAAGATGGAGGGAGGGAGAGAGAGAGAGAGCTTTTATTATTTGCCCTACCTATACTGGCACATTACTCTTGCATTACTTTTATAACATTTTTAAGTGTTGTGCATTTGTTCTATATTTTTCACACTTTAAAAATAGAATTGTATATATTTAGTATATAGTATAAGACTTCAATGTATATATGAAGGACAGAACAATAAAGAACAATAAAATAATATAACATTTACATTTCTATTAAGCAGAATATTAAATGGCTTGCTTAAATGTTTAATTCATAAACCTTTTGTTTTAAACCTTCAGTTTAAACCCACTGATGACTTCCACTTTCATAATTCTAATAATAATTGTAATTTCCATATATATATATATATATATATATATATATATATATATATATATATATATATATATATATATGTGTGTGTGTGTGTGTGTGTGTGTGTGTGTGTGTGTGTTGTATAGTGTTCAGCAAGTGCTAGTAGGAAAAAAAAAACATATCACAGTCTAAAGAAGTAGTATAGATGAAGTGAGTCAACGATGAGATGTCATATTTGGGTCCAAAGGCTGTTCATTTTGCAGAATATAGATATACAATATACTGTGAATATGACTTGATATCCATATACTCTTAATTTTCTGTTTTTGTCAAAAATTGGTGTTTACAGGAATGACAAAAAAATATAAAAGAGGGGAATAAAATAAATGGTCATGGGTTCATGATGCAATTCAAATGTTTAAAATATTTCTATAGATAGATCGATCGATAGATCTAGCAAAATTGCTTCTCACCAATGACTGCAAAGATATCTGTGATTCAAATATATATGCAATTCAGATAGTATAGTATACAGATAATGTACATTGCATTTGTTTGTGCATGTGTGTGTGTGTGTGTGTGTGTGTGTGTGTGTTTATGTGTGTCACAGTAGTTCGTTGGCTTGTGCCTCTCTGCTCTAATCAACACGTTCTACATGCGACTACAGAGACTGTAGGAATCCTGGCGACAACCATGCTGACCATTCATGCATGTGTATGTGTGTGTGTGTGTGTGTTCAGAAATTCTGTTTTCTCCCTCATGTCTCCAAGTGCACTGAGATCAGGAAATCACTATGACAACAGATTTGTGATGTCACAAGAATATTTTGTCCCATGCTTACATGATATAGAGCTGAGTGTGTATGTTCTACTATTTGTATTCTACCTCTTATGTTAAAGACTTATGGCTTTTACCCACAAACACAGGATCGCTAGGCCACTGGACATGATTTAGACCCACATCTGGATGCTTCACACAAATGCCAACATGTGTTATGATGCCAGCACACACTATTCTGTAGTTAATCGTCAGTGTGAGAGCAAAGAGAGACAACTTAACATCTGTTTTAAGGAAACATGCAAAGCAGAACTAAATGGCTAAAGATGGCTCACACACACACACACACACACACACACACACACAGACACACACTTATATCACTGTCTCTAGAGTTTACCATATGTGTTATACAGTTAAATATGCAAACATACACACACTTTTTTTTTTACCAAGTTAAATATTATCTAATCTTATATAATATTAACTAGCTTGCTTTTACCTTGACTAAAACTAACAAGATAGGGAACTTGAATAGAATTGAATAGCCAAGATCAGATAGCTACTGCTGGACAGGTAGTAATAATATTAGCTAAACTAGTTAGTTAGCAAGTTAACATTAAGTGGCTAACTTACCAAATATTAATTAATTATATTATGTGACTAAAATAAAAAAGGTTTTACATTATGTCAATCCAAAGAAATTAAAAAAAAAAAAAAAAGTTAGTGGTGATCATCAAAATCAGCTTTGCAGTTAAATACAGACATGCTTAACCTCATGCTAACCGCAAAACACTTCAAACCAAACAGACCAAAAAGAAACCTTCAGGCCTTTTTGTCTAGAAAAAAAAAAGAAAAAGAAAGTGGTTTTCCTTTTGGGATCTGTCAAAATGTCCCCATAGCACCAGAACTGTGATTTTCCCATCATCTTTTACAGAGCAAGAGAAAGAATGAGAGAGAAAATCTGGCAAAACGTTATATTGTCAGTCATGCCCACAAACCATTATAAATAGAGAGACGGCTTTAGCAGTTCCCATTTGGAGTAAAAATTTGCATTTGCGTTTATGGATTATGCAGATATCAAATTTAATTTCCAGAACAGAGCAGAATAAAACTCCCTCAGCGCTGCTGATCTGCTCCAACATGGCCGCCTGCTCGCTTGGCTCTAACAGGATTACACTTCTGCGGGGGAGAAACGGCGGGAAACGCTGATGACGTCAGGAGCTGAGGAACGTGCGGGAAGCATGTGAGCCAATTCGGTCTGTCATGTTGTGCCGTGTTATCTAGCTCCGATGGCTTAATTCAATTTTTCAGCACAGGATTATGACTAACACTGAGGGGCAAGTTTAAAAACTGTTGGATCTCTGATTAAGATGCTAATTAGTGTTGATATTTTTCCTCTAACTTTATCCCAATGATGGGCGGATTGACAGCCTAGAAATACTTAAGTGGAAATAATTTGCGTTGAAGCTGAAGTGTCATGGTCCATCCTTACTTAGTTTACACTGCACTAGTTAGGGAGTTTAGCAATTGTATAATCATGTCTGAAAGGATAATGTAGAATATATAGCACACTCCTGTAATCCCATAAGGCCATGGGACCTACTTTATATGAAGTGTAGCAAACTGCAAGCGATACAGGCAGTGATAATGTAACCACTAATGAATGAGGTAAGTACATCCAGCAGCAGCTCAGGATAGGATGACTTTAAGAACAACATAGCCTCAAACAAAATTAAGTTGAGAGGCTATCACACTTGACTTATCAGATGTGGCTATTATGTAGTGAATAGTTTATCTATTGACAGTGTGCAACTGCTAACATTTCAGTCACTCATTCAAGCCTTTATATGCCATATTTTTGTGACTTTCTTTGTGCAAATGATGTCGTATGTTGTCTATGTCTTTGCTTTATCAGGCACTGACAGTGGATTGGATGTTAGTGTAGACAATCCACAAGTGGGCTAGAATAGGCAAGGTAAACTTCATAAACTAAACAAATAGGGTAAAAAAATCAAGAGTGCACTCAAGTGATTTGCTAGGAACAATACTTTGAAACAAGCTGAGGTTTGTGGTGTGGATTTGTAGTAAACCAGTGATTGGGAGCAGGTGGGTGTGATTAGAAGCTTGGAGAATGAGAATGAAGTAATAGGTCATGTGACAGATCAGGTGATAAGTCTTGTAACTTGTTATTTGGCAGAGGATTCTGGGAAATATGGTTTCTCAAAGGGTTATTTATATTTAAAAAAAGAAATAAATAATAAAAAATACAAGATTTAGAGTCACAAGTTTAGGGTGTACCTACACTATATGGCCAAAAATATGTGAACAACTGACTATAACACCCATATGTGGGCCTTCCTCAAAGTGTTGCCACAAAGTCTTCCAGAATGTCCTTGCAATCTGTAGCATTAAGATTTCCCTTCACCGGAAGTAAGTGGCCCAGACATATTCCAGCACAACAATGCCCCTGTGCACAAAGCGAGCTCCATGAAGACATGGTTTGCCAAGGTTGGTGTTGAAGAACTTGAGTGGCCTGCACAGAGCCCTGACCTCAACCCCACTGAACATCTTTGGGATGAACTGGAACACAGACTGCATGCTAGGACTCTCCTGACATTAGTGCCCAACCTCACTACTGCTCTTAGTGTCTGAATGGGCAAATCCCCACAGCTACGTTCCAAAACCTAGCATGGAGGCAGTTATAGTAGCAACCCTATTAATACCCATGGTTTTGGAAAGGGATGTTCAACAAGCACACAGTGGAGTGATGATCAGGTGTCCACATAGTTTTGGCCATAAGTGTATGTTAGCATTTTCTTATTTGGATCAAATGCCCAAGCAGAGCTTCTAACCTATAGATGGCCTTTTTCCTAGTTTTAGACTAAAAGCTACAGCACCCAGCTATAGTTATGTTTGTATACACTTTAAATCTGGGAGTAGTCTCACTAGCACTAGCTGGAATGACCAATGACAAATACAGAACCTGACCATTTTTTGGAAGATTTTATTTTGGAGCTGTTGCTGACTCCTATACCCGAAGACTGACATTTACACAGGAAAATATTTACAGCTCCAGGCCTGCTAACTCCACTATCTCTAATTTGTGAGTTATAGCACTCAACCTTTAGTCACCTCCAACAGTCAACATATTTATTTTACTGTCGCTTTGTAAGAACCACATTTGCATATTGATGTAGATCATTTCGCTACAGGCAGCTCATCTCCATATTTACGGCAGTGAGAATTACGGCATCGTCACAATGATCTCATCCTGGTGTCAACATGCTGATCACCAATGACACATCAAAAATGCAGTCGCTTTAATGCACTCAGTTGTATTTATGAGCAGAGTGCATTATGCATCATACACTTCTGTGGACTGAGAGGTAGGACTGATGATCTCTAATACACAGGAAAAGCTTGCATAAATCTACATAACTGGGACATTTATTGATAAAATATATTTGTTTGGAGGGATATGTTTAATGCACTTTCATTTATTCATGTGGCAGATGCTTTTATCTGAAGCGAGACAGCGTACAGTCCAGCCTAGTGCAAAGCCGTAAAGTAGTGGTTTGGTGAAAAATCCAATTTAGCCTTTTTTTCCTTTCCCCCAAAAGTGGTTGATAAGATAAGACATGTTTAGTGTCCAACATTTGCTTCTTTTATTTTGTACTGGAGCTATGAAACTAATAAGTAAGGAAAGTCTGTCTCACCCAAACGCTTCCCTGTAATTTTGTGCCTCAAACTGCATCTAATTCTTCAGTGATCTCACACAGACGCTGTGATGCGGTTTAGGACATCACCCATCTATAAGCATGAACAAAACGTCACTGTGTAGCTGAACACTGAAATGTTGTGGGGGCAAACAGAAAGGCAGGAAAGATGAATGTTGTAGATATAGAAGATAATATAGTTCCATTATTTAAATACTCTTGAAACCAAACCAAATGTCTTAGCTGATTTACTACATTTAGGGTAAGGGGAAAATTCTACTTCTGCCACTGTTTATTGTTAAACAGATAAAACTTGATTTTTTTTTGTCTTTAAAATTAAGTTATATTTCAGATATGTCTTGAAGTAAGAAGAAGTGAAAGCATCAGGAGAAATTTCAGTTGTGAGTCTGGTATTTGAATGATTGACTGGCTTCAGTGAAACTTCCACGGTGCTGCATGGAAACAGGATTTTTTACTCAAGTTCAAGCCAAGGTTTTCAATGTCTAAAATGAGCCATGGAGAGAACAGTGATGAGGTGATGACACCTACATCATCTGGAAAGAGAGAGAGAGAGAGAGAGATGGATAACACACTTTTATTTCTTATTCACAATTTTTTTTTTTACTATATTTAGTGGCACACACACACACATAAACACGCACACATACACACAGTGCCAATAGATAACTTGATGGACCTGAGGTTTTGTCATGTCTGAGGAACGGTGTGAGTCGCTCTCTCATTTCGTGTGCTGATCTCATTTTCTTCTGTTATGATCATTTCAGCTTTTGGCCACATGCACAATTTACACCTGTGATATAACCACACATGCACACATACACAGCCACACATACTCCAGTCTCCCTTCTCTCTTTTTTCTATCTTCTCTATTATGTTTAAATTTGGCAATTTTAATGCTTATTGCTGTATTTTCTTTACATTTTCTTACATTTTCTTTTGTTCTTCATGTGGAAGTCAGAAAGTATTCTGGCACCTTCATTTTTTCTCATTTTGTTATATAGATTTACTGTAATATAGATTTTTCCTTTTTAATCTTCAAACATATTCCATAATAATAATAAAAACATAAACAGACTTCTTGGGGACTTTAAAGTTGCAGAATTATTTTTGGTGCCTTTCCTCAGATCTGTGCCTCGTCACAATCCTCTCTTGGAAATCTGCAGACAATTCATCTGACCTAATGGCTAATGACCTAATGGCTAGCTCTGTGAAGCTTTATATAGACAGAGGTGTGCCTTTCTAAATCATGTCCAATCAGCTGAATTTACCCCACAGATTTACTTTAATTATCTCAATTCCTGAAGTTTCGGACTACAACTCCCATGACCCTCAGCCCTCAACCTCATCACGTGTCCTCCAGTCCAGCTTACAGTCACCTGATTACTAATGACACTCACCTGTTTGTAATCGCACTACTCCCTTTAAATAATCCAGACTGACAGTATTACTTTGTGCTGGTGATGATTCCAAGCCTTTGTTCTCTGCCTGCTTTGATTAGTGTTTTGATCATCGCATGCTTCACTTACTGATTTAGTCGTGTCTAGTTGATGCCTAGGTTTGCTGATTGCTTGACCGTTTGTCTGCTTCACATTTCTGATTATTGACTAGCCCTTTTATTCGCTTGCTACACTGGTTTAATAAAACCAGAATCCTGCACTTGCATCTGTCTGTCCAATTCATGACAGAAGACTTCACTAAAAAACATGGACACAGCAGGCTACTTCTTTGGGCAGAAGATGGAGGGGGTCTTCATTCATGTATAGATTACTGTAGCCTGAACCAAATCACAGTGAAATATTGTGACCCACTGTGTCTGGTGTCCTTACCTCTGGAACAGCTCAAAACAGCCACCATCTGCACCAATCTTGACTTTCAAATTGCTTACAATCTAGGTCAAATCAGAGAGACTGATAAATAGAAGACAGCCTTCAATACAACTCACTATGAATATCTGGTAATAATACATGGACTGGTTAATGCCCCCTCTGTCTTCCGGGCGTTCATTAATAAATACTCAGACATGCTCAGAAATGTATGATAGCCTACACTGATGACATATTACTTCACCTCACCAACCCAGCATACCTAACACATGAAAAGGGTGCCAACCAGACTTATCTCTTTAAACAAAGTCAAGATATGCAAATTACACAAGTCCCAAGTAAGCCTTTTGTGATATCATGGCTAAGCACCCAGCACCCTGGCTAAGATATGTATCCCATAAGATTATTCTTTAAGAAATTCAGACCAATATTATTATGATTTAGAAACAGGGAACTGCTAGCAGTAAAAGTAGCACTGGAGGAATGGCGACATTGGCTGGAGGGAGGTGGATACCCCGTTGTAGTCTACACTAAACACAGTAAACTTGAATGCTTTAAAACAACAAAGAGACTGACCCCAAGACACGCCCGATGGGGCTGCTTCTTTAACAGATTTAATTGCACTATTTTATATCCTCCAGGGTTAAAAAATGTCAAAGCAGGTGCCCTCTCATGCATGTACCCCACTGATCCCAAGCCCACCACTAAATACACAAGAGTCTTAGTTTCTCACTGTAATAAGATTGGATAATGACTGCTGAATTTCCCGGGCTCTCCGGGATCACCCAACTCTTTCCCCAGATAAGACATATGTCACTTCCAAGCTTCGTGACACTGTGATCTCCATTGCCAGTGGTCACCATTTACATTGCAAGGATGGAGGGCATTTTTGGAAAAACTAGGGTATCTATTAATATGACCTCTGCCTATCCTCTCCAAGCTAATGGACATGTTGACAAAGCCCACCAAGAATCTGATCAATTTCTCTCCACCTTATACAATTACTGTTTGGAGGAATGGTCATATTTCCTCCTCTGGCCTGAATATGCCCAGACTTCCTGTGGCTCACACTTTTGCAGTGCATGCTGGAATACCAACCACCTCTCTTTCCCTGGATGATGCTACTCCCAGTGAACCCCCCCTCCCCCAGACATTGAAAGAACACCAGCATATCTATGTAAGGATATGTAAGCCCCACAAACCAGGGATAAACCCAGAAAAGACACACATCCATGTTTGCAACTCTCAAGGTCGCAGACTACAACTCTCAGGATCCTCAGTCCTCAACCTCATCACCTGACCTCCAGTCAAAGTCCTATCTCCACTCTCATTCAACTGATTACTAATGTATAAATCACATGTTTGCAATCACACTACTCCCTTTAAATAATCCAGACTGTCAGTGTTACTTTGTAAAGTCTTGCTCCAGCATTGTGCCTGTGATGAATCCAAGCCTTTGTTCTCTGCCTGTTTTGATTGTTGTTTTGACTGTTTCCTGCTACATGTATTATACTTCATGTCTTGTCTGATTTATTTCTGTTTGCTGATCGCTTGACCATTTGCCTGACTCTTGTGTCTCAGTATTGCCTCGTTCCCTGTTTGTTTGCTACTTTTGTTTAATAAAATCAGAAACCCTGTGTGCTTCATGACAAGTAGACTGAGATGGCTATTGCAGACCAAAAGTCCTACAGACTTCAACTGTATTTTGTGAATCATTTCAATAAGAGTTCAGTATTTTTGGATTTTTTACCTATAAAACTAAAATTTGGAACTTTTCCTTTGAAATCGGTTCATTCTTTCATCTTCAGTAACCATTTTTATTTGGGTCAGGGTCACAGTTGGTCCCAAGCCTATGCCAGGAACACTAGGCATGAGGCAGGAATACACCCAAGGAAATGTATATACATTCACATAGCAAGTATAGCCAATCCACCTATTAGATGTTTTTGGGAGGTGAAAAGAAAATGGATAATTTGGAGGAAACCCAATAACACATGGGAAGAACATGCAAAACTACACACAGACAGCTCAAACTTAGGATCCAACTGGGAATACTGGAGCTGTGAATTTGACTATATTATAAAGTTTAACTGCTTGTTGGTGACTTTACAGCTGACTACTAAGTTTGTTTGTTTGTTTGTTTGCTTCTTTCTTTCTTTTCACTTCTGAGAATTCACCAGTGGATTTATAGTGATTTCCATTGATCGACATTATAGAAGAAGGCTGATAAATTGTGCATAGCAACAGATGAGTCTGTCAGTAATTATAGTCAGTAAATCTTCACTTATAATATACTGGCAACTCAGTGAATGTCTTGCTCTTTCTGTGAGATCTTTGACTGAGCTTTTCTTCAGCTGTTTGACACCTTTTTCAGTCTTTATTTCATAACATAGTGGGAGGGATGCCTGCATGAACAGTACACACACAGACAGACACAAACACAGCATGTACAGTTGAACGTGGAGAGAATGGAAATTTCTTACTGAGTGACCCAATGTAAATCCACCACTCAGTATGTTACCATTATAAGACAAGTTAAAAAAGTTTGGGCCTACTTTCTTCTCGATCCAGTCAATCAACAGATCTTCAGTCAACAGGGTATAAACTAGCAGGCTATTGTGGGAATCTGTAAATAGATATAAATATGATCTACAGTACTCTTAGACTTGTGAATTATTTTCTTCCCTAAGGAGTATTATTGAACAACTTTACTGCAAAAACACAGGTTAAGATTTCAGATGAATACTAAGCTCTCAACAAGTCCATAAAAACTGAAGGGTGCTAAGATATTAAATATAATCAATTACATGTTATCAATGTTAGCTTTGTTGCACAGGTGCAAAACTTTAAGAAAACATTTACTGGATAATTGACTACAATTCGACTAAGGGAAACATTTTGTGCATCTTAATTTTAGCTGAACCATTCCATTTAAGCTTTAATTTCGTCATGGAACTAGATATGTAACATGTAACAGGGAAAGATCCTTTAAATTTATGAGGTAATTGCTGCAGAAGTTTTAACATTGCAGTTGCAAATTGGTATGCAATTATTGTGTCAGGCTTCATGACACTAGATCACTGAGCCTTGCAGATTATTGTGAAGAATATGTGAAGAATCGGTTAAGGTTATAACATAGGAATGTAAAAAAAAAAAAACCTGCTGTGGAACAATCATGTCAATGCTTTACCGTTTAACAGTTTTATATATAAGACCTTGGAATATCAGAGATTGCTGGATGGCAGGATAGAGAATGTAAACTCAAGTTCCTTTGGTTATTTAATAGGGCTGGTCTGAGCATTGAAATTCATGAGTAGGTCTGCATTTCATTTATGCAGTTGGTTAGACTGTTTTTTCAACTGTGAAAATATTGCCTTGTGTCATTTTAAAATGTGTCCTTATGTTGATGGTAAATGAGAATCATTGCCAGATTGGAGGAAACAAAACAGAATGAATGCAAGCTTAAATTCTAACATGCATGACACTGAATACTTTAAGCCCACTGCCAACTATAACTATACCTACATTGTCCATTTTCTTCATACAACTCTAGCAGTGTTAGAATTTTTACTTTACTGATATGGTTATGGAATAGAGCTAAGTTATTTAAAGTAAATATATCTAGAAGAACTCAAACAAAGGAAATTATATTGCATCCCTCAATTTTTTTAAAAAGGTTGATGTTCAAATGTCTGTAAAACTTTGTAATAATATATTATTCTCAGAAAATGGTAGATTTTGTCTCCACAGGAAAAAAAAATCAGAAGTTTGATTAATATTTTCATTATTAATTTATTGTCAAATTTTAAAATACTGATGTTAAGTTCATAATTTTTTAATACTGAAAAAGCAACAGCAAATTTTTTACATTAAAGGAATTTATTAAAAGAAACAGAATTTATGTTAATAGCATGTAGTTCAGGTAGAACTCACTGTTCAATCACTATTTGTACAGTATGAATTTTGATTCATTCATTTTGAATATTACACAGTATGTTTATGTTATATTTGTCCTTATATTTGTCTGAATGTGTTTCATTTTATTGTAGGCTTGGTTTTTTAACACCGCTTTCTAGATTTCTCTAAATGTTTTTCATTAATATGTAAGCCTTTCACGGGCTACCACAATCTACTATATCAAATTAATATTTTCATGTCCCCTGTATAGCACAATTATTATTAGGTGTTATTTGCTTACCAGCTACTGACATTTTCAGCCATTGAAATCAAATTTTCTTTAGAAAGTATGTGTAGAGTAACTTAATTTTTTTAAATGGATCACTGGTAGTGCATCACTATACATGATATCAAGGTGGAAGAAATGTGGCACAAAGGGGTTAACTATGTGCAGTTTTTCCTCTCTGCAGCATGAATAAGGTAGTGTTACAGCTGAAGGTGGTCGTTTGTCTTGTTTAGGATCGTCATGAAACAACTCAGGAGGTCAGACCCAGGACATGATACATATTAATAATGGAATGAAAACAAAAATCTTCATTTTTGTCCAGGAATGAGAGGAAATTTCAAATACCAAATACCAATTATTAAACCTGATACAAAACCAAAATACAAGATACCAGAAAGTATGTTGTAAGTCTTAATACTGTCACACATTCAAAATCTGACAATGTGTGTGAAATAGCATATGTATATACTGTATACTGACTGCAACAGTATTTTTTGTACACCTCATACCATTCCTCATTGTAATATTTACTATAGTATATAGTATGTGAGAATTGTCAGTTGGTTCACTACACAATCATGTAACTATCTGTCAGTTAAATTGACATGTGGAAACAGTTTCCACAGAATTATATTAAACTCTTTCATGTTTGTGCTAAGTTTTTCAGTTAATGAGAACCAAAATGTGTTAACATTTGGTGGATAAATCCGCAAATAATGCAGGGAGGACGTGGGGAAGGACTATAAATCTATACAGCAGTGCAGCCTAAATAAAGCAATAGCACAATTAGCATAACTAGATAATCTTCTGTTCTGTATCACATAAGCAGTCAGAGCAAGTTAAAAATTAAAGATGGGAATATTACTGTTAATTGTATTAATTTGTTAATTACAGAAATAACCACAATGACAAACAAAAAACTATACTTTAATGTGTTGCTAATAGTTGTGTGGTGACATTAGCTTATTGTAGCCTTAGAGGACATAAATTAGCTGTATTTTTGATTATCTGATTTGATTATTATATATATGAAATCACACTTCAGAATATCAATTCATATCTAGTGTCAGTTATATAACTACTAACTATAAAGTTTTTATACAATACTGTAACAATCCCATACTGAATTGGGGAACCATGTCAATCCTTACACATTAAATGCTAAAGGTGTAACGCTAGAGATGTATTCATTCTCAGGGAATGACATGGCCTCTTTAGTTTCATCTTTATTTTACAAACTACATACAAAATTCCATATAAAACTTAAGCTACATGTGTCTAAATTAATCAAAATACAGAAAGGAAGAAATATTTTAAGCTGGATGAATAAATCACATATTGTAAGAGTCTAATACAAAATGTCACATCATGTAATACATTCAGATACTGTTTTTATTTTATTATTTGCATATGTTTAAAACAGATTTAACATTGGCATTTCATCAATTATGTTCATATCATAGCAAAACAATGATTTATGTACATATAAAAATGCACTGTGGAAATGATTTAGTGTGCCGGGAAACACATTGATCTGTGAAATGTCCCCAAAACATGAGCAGGCTTCTTGGACAGAGATAAAGGAACGACAAAGATGAAAAAGAACAGTCCTTGTCTAGGAGTCTGGGGTCTGGTCTGTGGAACTGAATCTTATGAATTTATGCTTGGTGTGATGGCTGACATGATCAGGGACTGTTTTCCAAATATATTAAGGCCACAGTCTTGGCTTTTAAAATGATTTTGTTTTATGTCTCCATTATGGATTATACCGTGATTTTCTGGAGCTCTTGTTGTATTATCCAGTAGTTCAATATAATGTAATTGTCAGGGAAGTGTGTTCACATCATGTCAGTACTACCTCAATTACTTGCAATTCAAAAATCATTCACATCATTTTTTCCAGCTGAAAAAGGAATTTTCTGAAATCTCAAACTTGACAGTGTGTAACTTCAAATTATTAACAAATATGACTGACAAAATGTCAAAAGTGTTCCACTGTTAAAAGTAGGAGCATAATGTCTATCAAACCATTATTGTTTTCTGTTAATGACATATCACAGCTATGTTGAATTCTTCAATCTGATTGGTCAGAGAGTGTTTTCTATTTTCTATAAGAGCAGCTCTGATAATAATTCCAGTTGCAAGGCAAATCACAAGTTTATATCAATGTGTTTGTTCTAATACATTACTATTTTTATAGTAGCAGCTTATTCACAGAGACTTGTATGGTGGATGATCTACATAATCTAATAAATGGATAAAAAAGTATTGTTATTTAACAAACAAAAACATTAATATGGTGAAGATTTCTGTAATGAGAGATCTTTAACATTTACGGAAGGAGTCTCAGGTGTCAGGAGTCTCGGATGTCAGCGTCAATAAGTTTTAAACCACGGGAAAGTCTTCAGGACAGCACTTCAAATAAAATACTTTGGGACATGCTGTTATAGAAAAACAATTTATTTCAGAGTGGTAATGGATCAAACCATCCCATCACTGATTATTTTCCAATAACAGCCCAGTGTTTTTTAGTTCTAACATAATAAACAATAGGAATATATCTTATGAACAACCAGTTACAATATGGTTTAGCTAACTTCTAGCTATTGTAGGTGTCAATGGATCCATTTCGTGTTGTCTGAATTTCCTTAGAAACTGCCAAATTCCAAGTGTGAAAAAAAATGAACTGTTCAGACAAATTCCAACATGATGAAACCACATTATTATTTTTTCGTTCTTACTCTTATTCTCTTCATTCGTCTAGTTTCCTGGTTCTCCTAGGTTCTCATAGCTGCTAATCTGAGTGTGCCTATGTTCCTTGACTTACTTCTGGTTACTATCTTTGTTTTGATCTCTGCTGTCTATAATGACAATAGTTTCTGGAGGAGCACTAATAAAGAGCCTCAGCAAACATGTAAAATAATGATTTTTTTCACAGGTCGCTTCTCGTAGCATCTCTCTGAAACAAATGGCACATGTTTAACAAGCATTCCCCATTTAAGATGTGACCTTAATATGTGTTTGGCAAACCAATCTCATATTCTACACAAATACACACTGGTGGATTGCTGTGTAACACAGTGATGAGTTTCTCAGGATGTCTCGTTGCAGTCTCTTTATATTCAGGCAGAAGGAATCCTCATTAAAGACATGATGCTGCATGGAAAGAATTGAAGAAAGAGAGAGACGCTGGTTAGGTGTTGTCCATTTTATTAGAAAATGCACCAGGTTTATAATACATTCAGTTCACCTCTAAACTTGGCATATATTTAGACAGATTTTACACTGGCACTTCACAAATTATATTTATTACAGTATTGCTTTATGTACAATAGAAAACTGATTGTTTAGGTCATTTAAAGAAGCTACATTAATCTGTAAAATGTCCACCAAAACATGGACTTGGTCATAGATTAAGAAAAAGACATACAGTACAGGACTAGGTTAAATCAGGCAAAGTATTTAAAGAAAATTAGCTACAAAATACAGTTACTGTATTTCTGGACATTCAAAAATGCTTTATTTGCAGGTACAGTGAAGCAAAGTATATGCTAGAATTTTCACATTAGCTTAATGTTGTTTATAGTGACGACAGTGATAGTGAAGGTGATGCAAGTTTTAAATTGAAAAAAGTATGGTCTGGAAAATACGTTGCGTTTTTCAGATAATTCTGACTTTTTTGAGGAACTCCAAATAAAAGTAGCCTCAAGCCATATCATACCTGGGTTCACATGTTCTCTGTACACTGCATATCTGCTCCTAGTCCTCTTAGAAATATTTCTGAATTGTGGACCTTCATTCCTTTTAGACAGTAAAGTTTTTTTTTTTCAAAAGTTCAAAAGTCACCAGGCATCTTGAATTGAATAGTTCCTGAAATACACACTCAAGCAAAAAAAAAAAATCTGTATTTAAGAGGACCAAGAAATGAAAAAAAGTCACTTGTATCCATCAACAAGAGCGCTGTTCAGACGATGACCTGAAGGGGACGATGTTGCTTCCCTTCATTCAAAAAAACAGCAAAAGTATTCTCACTGCTCATTCAAGTGTCACTTTCACAGTCTGTTCAAAAGTGGACTCCGATACGAAATCCTGAATCTATATCAGTATTATTTTGCAGAGAAGCAACAGTTTTTCGTGTTCTCCCTCAGAAATCCTCAGTCAGGAAGACCATGAGATACAGGCTAGTCCATCAAAAGTGCAGCTATTCCACTGTCTGCTACTGTCCGTATCCAATTAAAGTGCGTGAGTAGTTAAAATATTATATCCATCTTGTTTCCATATTGTCATTCATGGTGGTTTAAATGGCACTGTCACAGATCAGACAGGAAGCTTTATCTCTTCTATTTGTTGTATTCCAGACAGGATTTCCTGGAGACTGTTCAGGATTTTCTTCTGATGTGCACTTGAGGAGATTCCAATTTTGGCCAAATCTCTGTGAAGAGTGAGGAAATGATTAGGGAAAGTGTGCATGGATTAGTACTGTTGAATATTAGTCAAATCTCAATAATATTTTCCACTTATATTTAATAAAAAAGCCACTTTTCAATGTTTAACATCTCACCTGATGCTTAAACTTATTAAACGTTGTGAAATCTTGCGGCTAAATGACCCTTATGTCGCTATGTAGGAAAAGTGCTCTGCATAAGTGCATGCCATTTATACCGTACTTCATTATTTAGATATTTCTAAACTGTATCAATAAACTTGATCAATTTTCTAGTGAAATATAAAATACAAGTGTGTTAAAAATAATATTCCACGTAAGTAATTAACAATTTCCAACAGGGATTTGTGGGGGTCGCTATTTTTGTAACTGAATCTCAAATGGCATTTAGTGCACTACGTAGGGTCTACAAGGCCATTATGTTATATCCTATGTAGTGAGCTTGTATAATTAATAGGGAGCTATTTGGGATTTGGTTAACTCTCCTAGGCTTAAAAAAAATCCTGTGGTTGTTCTGAGGTGAGGTGAAGATGGCAGAGAGCACATTTCAGCATGAATCCTGTGTTGAGTATGAATGTACAATTGAACAATCAGAAAAATCAATGACCATTAGTGTCAGTAAAAATAAATAAATAAATAAAAATGTATCTGAAATATGTGTGTACAAGTTTGCTTGTGTGTAAAAATACTTACTCTTGATTCATGTGTATAATACTTTCCAGGCTGCTGTGTCCAGCCTTAGCAAAGTTTTCTCTGTATTTCTCCAGACCGATAACTTTCAGCCACTCCTCCGCTGAACTGAATGAAGGGGACGGCTCAATGGAGGGGGTGTGGTTTAGTGCTGATGGGTGGGACCTGAGGATAAACAGACCAATACTGTGTTTAATTTAGAAGGCAAGTGCAAGGTTTCTCTAGTTTGACGCAAATATGAGGTAGCACAAATTCAAATATAAGCATAAGTTATCATTTGATATGTTTGATATTTATATACAACAGAAGGCATAAACTAGCTAACGGTTGAGGCTAAAGATTGTACTAGCTAGCTTATATTTTATACAGACAATGTAATATATATATGTGTGTGTGTGTGTGTGTGTGTGTGTGTGTGTGTGTGAAATTATGATGCAATTTTATTTAACATCAATCAAAAACTGAACTTCCAAAGGTTCTGCCATAATGAGAAGCATCAAAATTATGTCATGACTAAACTGAGCTGTCAGAATATTTTCGACTTCCAAATTTGTGCTGAGTTACAATTACTCAAAAGGATGATCTCTGGGAAATATGGTAACCTTTAGTGTCAAATTATATTAGCATACTGTGTAGAAATAGTAACTTCCCACGACTGGGTGTGTGTGTGGCAGGAGCTGTATTGGTGTTATTTTGCTGCACTTGTTCAGCTTTTTCCAAGATAATAGTAGTTCATGGAAAAACCCAAGAATTTATATTTTCTTTGGCCATTAGAGTTTTCAGACATTTGGAACAGAAACATCATATACAGGCTTTGGTCTTTGCATGCATGGATATTCATTTAAAAGAAGTACTTATGTACTTTTGTGTGTGTGACCTGCTTGTCTCTCCTCCCATCCTCTTGAGTGTGTTCGGGTTGCGGATCAGTTTGTCCAGCATGTTGACGATCTGGCTGAATTTGGGCCGCTCGCTGCGCTCTCTCTGCCAGCACTCCAACATGAGCTGGTGCAGTGCTACAGGACACTCCATCGGTGCTGGTAACCTGTACCCTTCCTCTATTGCCTTTATAACCTAGGAAACAGGGAGCAGAGGTCAGTGTGGCACAGGCAATCTGCTATCTATACAGTATATAAATCTAATTCATAACAATATATCATTACTGTATTTATCATAAGAGATGAACACTGGATTTCAGAATATCCTAAAATATTTTTTTACATGGTCATGATTCATTTGTATCAATCACCAAAAAACAAAATTCTTCTTTGTGCTCTTCCACTAACGTGCAGAGACTTTTGCCTGCCTCTAAACAGCCTCTGATTTTTGCCATGCACTCACAAATGTGAGTACCAGTTGTGTTGCAGGAGGCGAGTAGTCCCCCTTGATTGATTGCAGGCTAGGATCTAAATCTGACTCCAATCAAAGTAAGATGGATGGAAACCAAGTCCCGTCTTACATTATTCCCATAAAATACATATGAAATATTTCACATTTTGGATAATAATATGTTCCAATTTCCATTTCTTTTTGTCTTTATATAAAGAGATAGATAAAGTAAAGTGTCAAACCAAACCAACCAACTACAAGATACATCAGTTAATTCATTTATATTAATAAAATATAGAAAATATTAGTTGAGCTGTTTGGATAATCCACAGAGCATTTAACTTTAACAGTGTTCCTTGTGCACAAAGACATTTATAAAGAAGATCATTCAAAGTAAAAAATAAAATAAAATAAAAGTACACATAATGCAAACTCACAAAATCTGAACATATTTTGAATTTGCAGTATAACCATTAATAGTTATACAGAATGTAATTGTGAAACTGGTATTAGAGGCTTTTGTACTTACATCCTGGTTACTCATGTCCCAGTATGGCCGCTCTCCGTATGACATCACCTCCCACATGACGATGCCGTAGCTCCACACGTCACTGGCTGAAGTGAACTTCCTGTATGCGATGGCTTCTGGGGCTGTCCAGCGAATCGGAATCTTTCCTCCCTATGATTTACAGATATGTTCACACCAATATGCCCACACAGGCAGACATACTTGCACTCGTTTTTTTCTCTGAATATTTTAGCTTAATTAAATAGTGTGTTATTGGGATGAATGTTACAGGTTATGGTATTATGGGACAAATTTGCATAAGCCTATAAAAAAGAACAAGAGGCAACAAGTGAAAAAGACATACTCTAGTATCCAATAGTCTGAGTTCACTGGCAAGAACTTTACAAAGGCTAATACAATTTTGTGAAGTTCAATTTTTTTCCCCAAAAAGATTACATCATTCAGTCATTAATCAACATCAGGTCTTAATTGTTAAAAATGTTAAACAAGTTCCCTCTTAACTCAAATGTATTCAATCAACCTAGACATGTTTCATGACTGAAGTTTAGTTTTGCGCTAGAGTTATGAGGCCAGTGTATATATGAAAAATTCCCAACCAGCTAAACAATTTTTTTCTCAGCTTTTAATAATGCATATCTGAATAGTAAGCAGTTTTTTGACAACCGATTAAACAGAAACAGGTTTTGAGAATGTGAACTACTTTCAGATGCTAGAAGATTAAAACAATAATTTATTAATATAATAATGCTGTCTCTCTCTTTCTCTCTCTCTCTCTTACCCGTGTTGTATAAGCTCCCTCAGGTTTGTCCTCCAGCACTCTGGACATGCCGAAATCAGACACTTTACACACCAGATTGCTGTTGACCAGGATGTTTCGTGCTGCCAGGTCTCTGTGGACATAACTCATGTCTGATAGATACTTCATCCCTGAAGCGATGCCACGCAGGATACCAACCAGCTGAATGACTGTGAAACGCCCATCATTCTTCTGTAAAAGGTGAAAAATGAAAAAGAACATCAAACTAAATCACCAATCAACATAATTCACTGGCTCCAGCTCATACAGAACTATAATTCTTAATCCTAATTCTCAAATTCCTTAATGAAAAATCACAGGTTAAAATCATATTTATAGGATAAGCTGGGTGATTTGGGCCTGAGAGTAAAAAGGTGAAATTAAAGTGTTAAATAATGACTAATGTCTGTAAAATATGAACCAAATTCTAATTTTAAATAATCACAATTGTTCCTGGCTTTTAGAAGTTTGTTTTCAGGCGGGTCCCTGAAGCATTTCTCACGATGGATGAACTTGGAAACCTGTTGCTAATCTTGCTTACCCTTGAACATCTTCACTTTATCTATATGTCAAATTTTCGTACTCAGCTAATTTTTGAACTTAGTTAGATGGTACTAGGGAAGCATCTATCTCATTCTTTTAATTTCTGAATATTATGCATACAATATATAAGGTCTGGGTAACATTTTATGGTACTTAAAAACTTATACTTAAATGAGTCATAAAAACTGAAGTTATTCCCACGTACAAACTGATTCCCATGCAATGAATAGCACAGAAATGAAAGTTTACTTACTTTCCTAATTATTGAAAGGTCATCACAATGACCTGAGTTTCATTACTACGTTATTCTACTTTCATTAGCATCCAGTGAATAATTAATTGAGAATTTGATTACAGTAAAGTGAGCTTATTGTACTGTTGATTAAATAATAAAGAACTACTATAGTAATGCCTGATTACTCATTAATTATTATTTAAAGTGTACCATGTACCATGTACCATTCCAGAATCTTCACAATATATTAAGTTATATATATATTATATATTAAATGTTAAGATTTAACATTTGTTAGCTGAGTCAACATCACACACGTTCATTTCAAGTATAAAAGAATATTTAATACAACACAGATCCAGCGTCACACTTACTCTGAGAAACACGTCCAGAGAGCCGTTCTCCATGTATTCAGTGATGATCATAATCGGCTTGCCTGTAGAATGCAAGAAACACAATTAAATACCATTTGCAAATATTTTGCAAGTCACAATTTAAACAGAAACCTCTGCATGTAATGCTAAGATTTTTTTACAGCCTTTTTAACATAGCAGAGACAGTTGCGCTGATTAGGATTAAAAATGTGGATGTTTAATTGAAGTCTATTTATTCTATAACAAGTTCTGATTTTTAAAAAAAATCTATGAAGAATGTTGCTTTGAGCTGTGCACACAGAAACACCTTGTAGACGATTCAGTAGCTAAATAATAGCCCCTACTTTATCCTCAACTGAGAATTATCCAAACTCACATAAATCAACAAATTCCTTTTTGTTATTTGAGGGCAAATCGACACCAGATACACACGCTCATACAAAAACACACACTTGGTGCGGCCTCTCTGACTGACAGCTGCTTAATGGTGCGTCCGTGACGAGGAAGTGTAGCTAAGGAGGCCCAGACAGACACATTGTCAGCCATCTTTGTTGCCATTGGCCTCTCATGTGACCTCCAGGCAGATTTGATTGACAGCTCTTCGAGAAGGCCAGGGGAACAGCTAACCTTTGAACCTGATGTCTCCTCCCTGCCTCGATTTCCCAGACACACCCCCTTTTATCCTCCACATTAAAAGACAAATTCAATATTTGCCATGTGTGGTGTGTGTGTGCCTGAATTTGGCCATGAACTCCACAGCGAACTCGTTGTTAACGAAGCATAAATAAGCTTTGAGAATTAGAGACACTAAGACAATATATAAAAGAACACCAACAAAAACGCAAGAAGGCGCAAAGGAGCAGAAGCGTGGGCTGAGCTCCTGCTGTGGTCTCATTTGCATATTATGATTTAATTTGCAGGCTTTTACATTATGCAAATACAATACTCAGATTCGTTACTCCTGCCACAAAGAGCAGCAGACTTACGGGAGGTGTTTCAGGTTTCTAAGGGGCATTAACAGAGAGGAAAATTAAAGCACTGATCATTTTCATTAAGTGTCTGCCCATTTTAACCTCTTACCAAATGTTCAGTGTTACAAATAACTTAAATAAATATCTAACATATCAGCACTTTGATCAACATGGGGCCAGCTGCTCGTAGGATGCCAGAGATTTCAGATTAAATTTAATCTGTAAATGTAATCTAAGTCTGTTCTTCTTGCAGATAAATTACTAATACTAACAAACTGTCAGTAGATGTGACTTTAACACCGACGCAGCTAACTGAGAAGACATCTGAATGTTCAGTAATGTATTCGACCGTTGCTAAGTAAAGTAACTAAAATAACATTCCTGCAATGTTCTGAAAACACTTACTAATAACTAGCTCATACAACATACCCTGTTAAACTAACACACAGAACTGTTTGTGTTAACATTCCTATACTCTTAGAAAAAAAAATTTCTATTTAGCATGTTAACAATTCTTCGTTTGTCCCTCTAGTTCAAGGGTCGTCAACTGGTCCAGATGTGGACCCAGCGATGTATTTCAGGGAATCGAACTAGCATTCAAAAATGTGGTAGCAGAACCAATGAAAAAACTGGCTATAGTTCAGCAGCTTCAGTTTTTTTTTTGTAGCCTCTGAAACAGATCCTCTGTTGTGGCTTTTTGCAGCCAATCACATGCAAAAGAAGATTTAAAGATCGCTGGACAGAGAAATGTGCGTTTATGCTCTGTTTTTATAAAGTTAATAACAAAGTTGGTGGCCTTAGTCAAAAGTGAAATCATGAAATGGAGTGCAAAATCTTCCTTTGAGCCATATTTTACAACAGTTACTGCCGGGCCACTAATTTGCTTGGTCAAATGGCGTTCCAAGAGTGCCTATATTTACTACAACCGCACTGGGATGTTCACTACGTAAAATTCCACTTCCTAGTTCGAAACCCTTTCTACAGTAGAGTTAATGTCATCAGTCAGTGCACATGGCAAATGATACTTTTCAGGAATATAACTTTTGACTTAAAATATGAAACCTCATCAGATGAAGATGAAAAGGAAGAAGGGAAGCCAATTTTTACCGGAAGCACCTTTAACAGGAATGTACAAATCAGTGTGAGCTAGTCAGCCAGCTAGCCGCCAGGCTATGAAGTGAATGTGGCTTCCTCGGGTTCTACATCTGCTAGCAGGGCAAAAATAAACAGAACATTTGGCCATGTTTTGTCCAAAAATGTCACTTACTCAATATTAATTTCTTGTTTATACAACTGTAGTATGAAAGCAATATTGCACTCATAATCGCCTGGTAATACTTAATATTGATATTCAGTGTAAGCGCACTCTTGCTTGTGTGATATTGCTTAAATCTAACCTTTAATAGTTAAGCATGTCAATTTGAGGCCCAGTCTTTTCCCCCAGTCACAGCAGTAGTTTTACCATTTTGGGGTGGGGGTGGGGGGTTGTATTTTTGTCAATTTTTCACACCAGAGAGGCCATGGCTTGACATGAGCCCCTCAAACTGAGGCATGTCTATAAGTACTATAGTCATGTACAGGCACTTTTTGAAAATTTAACTCTACAGCTTTAATAATAACCTATCAGTTGTTTGTCTCACTAATGTTTGCTATAACTGTCTTTTATTCAGCACTTGTCAAGTTAGCTGACAAAATTATGGTTTTATTTACTTGTGCATATCAACCTGTAAACAGAAATCTGAAAATAGCTCTCTAATGGTATCTAACACTAATCTAGTTTAAATTATATCCCATCTGCTTGAACTAGTTTGTAGCAGGTTTGTGCTTCAGAAGTGTTCAGATACCGAAAACCAAACTAAAAATCAGACATGGGACAGAATGCCAGAATGACAATGCTGAACGTGTTGTTGCTGCTCATGTCTACACAACAACAAGGGATGAGAAAATATGTTACACCATAGTGAAATGTCACTTTAAGTGTGAAAGTAAGGCAAATGTGTTAATGAGTTCACACAGCGGCTGTGAGGCTCAGTGTGAGATGGACGTAGAGGTGTGGGGCGTTAAGTGGTGGATATTAGGTAACAGACTGACCCCAAACCCTAAACATATTAAGAGCCACTCTTACTCACACACACACACACACACACATACGGCAGGGCTGAAAGATATAGAGACGCACATATAGAGTGACACTCAATGCCCCTAGCCACCCACCCCCCAACACATTAAGAGTCACTCCACTTGTTGCTCTCTCTCTCACACACACACACACACACAGTGTTGTAGGCTATAGGGAAAAGCTATAGGGTGACAGTCAAACACATTTAGATGTGACACTTTGATTAATGGCTCTGAAATGCTACCGGATCTTCTGGGCTTTTTACAACACCTACAGCATCTGTCACTAACACACGCTGTGTGTGTGTCTGTGTGTGCGTGTACATATGTGTGTGTGTGTGTGTGTGTGTGTGTGTGTGTGTACATCTGAGCTGGAGAGAAAGTAAGAGTAAAGATTTTGTCAGTGCTTTATGGTGTAATACACACATGCACACACACACACGTACACACACACACATGCACACATGAACGCACACATACACGCACATACACACAATATATATTTATTCAGAATAAGTAATAAAATATAAAATAATAAGTAATAAAAATAAACCATTTATTTTTATTAACCATTTATTGTGTGTTTACTGACTTTTGTTTACATGTTTATTGACTTTTGGTGACTAAATAAATGTGTTGGCTTAATATGGCTTACATTTTTACTCTAATTATACATATCTTTAAAATTATGTATCATTTTTAAATTTAACTGTCTCAAAAGTATTTTTTACATATTTTTAAGTATTTAACAATTTTCAACAGACATATTCGCTCCCTTCTGGTGGCTGAATCACAAATAGTCTTATATTGGACATATAATGCACTACAAAGTGTATTATGTCACATCATGTATAACATGTAGTAAGTATATAGAGTGAATCGGAAGCCATCTGCTATTTTACCTATTTGTAGATGAAGGAACAATATAATACTAGCAAATCTAGCATATAATTACCTGCAAATATTTACTGAAAATAATGTGGGTAAATAAATAATAAAAATCTGAAACATTATAGTTCATGAATTATGATATTGCCATCTTTGTTTTTTTTCTTAAGAAAGCAACACATTTTTTCTCCTTTAAAATCTATGCAAGTGTAAATATTTAAAACAATAAATGTACAAAATAGTATTTAAGTGTATGGAAAAGGAGCAGAAACTCACACATGGTGACTACGCCCTCCAGACGGATGATGTTGGGATGATCAAACTGGCCCATGATGCTCGCCTCGCTCAGGAAGTCCCGCCTCTGCTGCTCTGTAAACCCAGCCTTTAGCGTCTTAATGGCCACACACACCTCACGCTTCGCGGGGAACTTCAGACGACCGCAGCAAACCTCGCCGTACTCACCTGCACATACACAATTGTGCTGTCAGAATATATATTTTACTTTCTGAGAACTATTTACATGTTCATGTATTTGTCTATTCAAAGGCAAAACATCCACATTTGATTCTGTAAGTGTCGCAAGAAAACTGTTAACAATTTCCAACACTTAGTAGAGCCACTTATATGTTGTAACCTACGTAGTGAGCATATTTAGTGAATACAGAGACATTTGGAGTTTGACCTTTTTTTGGATTTGAGTAGAAAAGATTTTAAATGTAGCTAAATATCTGACAGTTACTGGCATCACTGCTGGTAAGTAAATAAAAATTAATCTGAAACATGAAATGTATGTATTTAAACTCAATAAATTGTTTTGAATATTAAATATGTAACCTTCTGATTCCTTCTGTCTAAGGTAGTTTACAATTACAGCCTCATTCTTCTTTGCATGCATCAAAATTCATGTGCGTTTCAGTAATTGACGGCTCTAACACACTGACACACACAGAAACTCTTACTGTGTCACCATTAAAGCTGATGAATGATGACCAGCTCTTACCAACGCCGATGACTTTTTCAATCTTGATACAGGAGGCGTCAATCTCCTTGGCGAACTCTCGGATGGCTTGGTTCGGGTCCTCGTAGGTAAATGGATCCACATACACCCTCACTCCTACACACACACACACACATCCAATCATACATCAATGCACACACATATAGTACCTTCATTTCGTGTCAGTAGATCTTGGTTCATTTGCCTAAACAAGTGCTAAATCCTGCTATTCACTCCTGTGACCTGATTAGCTTCCACTCTTATATTAGCTATTTGAGTACTATGTGTCTGCGTGACACTGCTGAGCTTAATGGTCACGCTGCCATTTTATATCAGGGGAACCCATCTGTGGTCCTGTATGTTCAGCTGAGTCCAGTAAAAATTGGTAATGTCCCAACACACCTGATACACCTCAGCATTTCATGATCAGGCTTGGAAAGTGTGTTAGATCTGTATTTGGATTCAGCTAACCATACCTTCCCTATTATAAATGTAAACGTGTTCTCTTTTAATCTACCTCTACGAATAGAGCTACAGGAAAAATCAAAATCAGAGGCAAGCTTTAATCAACACAGCAATATAATCACACATAACTCAGTACAGATAAAAATACACACAGTACATTTTAAGTGAGGTTGTTTTTAACTCTTTAAGACCACATAACACCACAGACATGTTCACAACATGTGCCAATAAACTTTGAGTAACATGAAACTGTTTAAGATACCAGTACACAGTCATATAAACTCAAGACCTGATAATATACAGAACCAGATTAAACATAGAACCACTTAAAACCCAGGACATGATAAAACACAAACCAAATAAACCTGATGAGCCTGATGAGCCACTGAGTCAGATAAATCAAGAACCTAAGAATCAAACAAAACAAGAAAAACAGCCAAAACCCTGGAACCAAAAACAAAATGCAAATTTTATGATCCGTCTTATTAAATGTTAATTATTATCATTTTGCAGCTTCTGCAAGGTGTATGTAAACTTATGACCCCAAACAGCAAACCAAATAAAACCCAGAACCTGATGAGGCACAGAACCAGATAATTCCAGAACCATATATGTATATATATATATATATATATATATATATATATATATATATATATATATATATATATATAAACCTATAACCATAGAAATTCTAGAACCAGATAAAGCTTGCAATTTATAACTAAATAAAGTCTAGAACTAGATAAATTGCAGGTATGAAAGCATAGAAATGAAGCTTTTGTCTGTCTTTAAGTAGCCTAAATGATTTGTATGCAATGATTTGTACCTGGTTGGTTTTTCTCTTCATCTTGCTTGGCTTTGCTGTATTTGGCCCTCCTGAAAATAAACAACTAATTTAACGGCTGCTGCACACAATACACACAATACACACAAAGGACACACACACAGAGGACACACAGTAGGATTACAGGCACAGACCTCTTTCTGATGAGGAAGGCACAGGCAAGAATGAGGAGCAGAACGACGCTGCCACAAGCACACAGCAGAAGGATGGTGGGGTTCATGCCTTCTCCCACCACAGGAGACGGCACTGACAGAGAGAAACATTTTTTATTTCATCGCCTGTCCTTCAAATATCATTTTAATATTTACGTTGCTATATTAGTCTACCTTACACAGTTAATAGTTATCGTTAATACAGTTAGAAGTGAATGTTCAAAGGTACTTTTATACTATGGATCTATAGCTAAAACTAGAAAAAAAAGTGTTAAAAAGTGTTTGGTTGCTGTTCAGTTCCATTTCCGTGGTTACAGAGATGTCTCTGATTGGTGGCTGGATTTCACCAGGACTTTAAAATGATTTACAAAAACCATTAATCATTCTGACTTCTACAGGAAAATGCACCATTGTTTAAGTCAGTCTTTGTATGTATATAATCTCAGACGATAACTTTCCTAAGTCTTACACTAACCTGAGTTAGTCATGACCTCCAGTGGAGCGCTAAAATCTCCGTAACCGGCTGAGGTGCGGGCGCGCACATGAAACACATAGGAGGTCAATGGTGTCAGGTCCTTTATGTTAACACTCCGAGACGTGGTCTTTACAATACGATAACTCCTCTCATTCTGCTCCTGTCAGAGAGAAAGGAAGGGTAAAGGAAGGAAAGAGGAAGGTTACAAGTTCACAAGTGAGGAAGTCTGATAGCTATTTCCAGGCTTGTCAGTACTCAATTCCTGTTTATCCCATATGTGTCCCCTCAGGAGACAAGGAGTGTTTCTCGATACATTTCTTTATCTTTAACTGTCCTTGTGTGTACTCACTATTCTGTTCTAAGGTGTTCTTGATGCTACACAAATATTGAGACAGAAAAGTGACTCAGCATGTATTCAGCTTGTTTACAATACAGTTACGAGAGAATTAATTAAAAATGAAGTAATGAGAGAAAATGAAGTAATACTTTTGTCAAATATTTCCAGTACAAGCAATGCTAATTTGTTCATAATCACAATAAAGCAGCTCTGGTTAGCTAAGTTATCTAGTTAGCAACAACTTTAGGAGGCCTGTTAATTGAGCAACCTTAATCTCCCTTAGGAGCATATTTGTGTTTCAGCCAAATTCAACAGTCTAAACTGATAGTACTTAAGCTAGAATTTAGATAGCTAGCAAGAGCCTCTAGTGGTAACTTTAGGTAGATATCCATTATCAGCGAATGTAACTAAAATCTAAACTGCTAACACTAAAGATAAATACACAACATATCTCAAACTCATTCAGGAGTGTTCTTTGTGTTCATTTCCTTTGTTTTTACAAGGTAAATTACCTAAATTAGGCAGTTAGTATTTAGCACCTGAGGAAACTTTAGCTAGACAGCTTAATTACCATTGTTAGTGAATGTATTTTAAAGAGCAAACTGGTGTTAGCAATTGAAACAGCTAGCAGCTAAGCTAAAGGTTTTGCATTTTTGGAACTGTGAAGCAATGTCTACATGTCCCATGAGTCCTCTAACCTTTTCGTAGTATTTGACCTCATACTCCAGTATGACTCCATTGGGTTTATCAGGCTCCTGCCAGAAGAGTATAAGAGTGTCACGGGTGACGTCCTTACTCTGCACAGACATCACTGTTGATGGAGCTGCACAGAGAGATAGAAAGACACATGTTACTGCTTTCTGTCTAAACACAGTCAGAAAAGAGAAGCTCTTACATCTCCCTCTGCTTAACTCTCAATTCAAATGCTAAACCCACTTTTGTTGTTGTGCTAAACCCTGTTTTGTTCAGGGTGAGAAAGTCAAACAGGAGATGGATGGACAGAGTGAGAACAGTCTCAGCTTTAGACTGCAAGACAACACAGAGGACAGGGCTTCATCTACACAAACACACATCAAATACAAGCTAGCTGTAAATGTGCGTGACAAAACATTTCCTCTGTCTGTCAAGTATAGGCTAATGAAGCCCAATATGTATGGCTCAAATAAAAAAAAGCTGAATAAATGAATAAAATACGAATAAAATAACTAAAATAATATTCTTAAAGTTTAAAATACAGATTAATTTGTTGTTTTGTTTTGACTTATATTTGACGTTATTTTGCTGTTTATGAGTGTAATGTGTACTGTTATTCTGAAAAACACATTTATAATTCAACTTTATTTCATCCTTAAAATGTATTGTTATGTATCTTTCCTCTAAATATGTGTATGAATAATCAGAGGTGTAAGAGCGGAATAATATCACGTAATATACACTTAGGAAATAAATCTAGAGGTAGTAAAAAAAATGCAGCATAATACACAAATTTTCCAGACAAATTTCTATTATCGTGTATATGAGTGTTTATAGAGTGATATTAGCCGTGAATGTCTTATGAGGTTCTTGGTTAGTGCACACAAACCTCTGGATCCTATGAGGCCTGTTTAGTGTTTCATTTCTGTTAGTTATTCATTTTTTGTTGTTTTTGTCATTTTCAATTTCAACAATTCACACAGGCGCTTCAGGTGGCACGGCTGCCATCCAATTCATCATTCATACGGACTCAAGTGTTTCAACCCCAAACCACATTTCTCTTCCAGCTATTCATGTTTCTCTGAGCCTCAGGATCTGTGTGTGCGAGACTGTGTGTGGTTAAAACAGCTCCTTCTTTTCAGTCTTAAGTGTTGTGTGTATTGAACACTCGGCCCCTGGCTCCCAGTAGTGACAGCAGTGTGGCGGCTATTTTTCAGCTAAGCACATCCATCTTCCTCTGTCGAGGCCGACAGACTAAACACGACTTTGGCGTCTCCCCACTGGGACTCAGATGAGCCCCTACCAGCACAAAACCCAGGGGTCAACGCCCTCCTCAACCCCCAACACACACACTCCTGTAACACACATCCATCATTCAGCCTGCTCTCACAGATATGGCTCTGTAATTGGGTTGAGTGTGTCTGTATGTGTGTGTGTGTATGTGTGGAGTAAGATAATGTGAAAGTAAAGATGAGTGATTCTGAGTTTGGTCGAGTAACCTGGAGAGGAGAGGAGAGGATAACAACACACACATGCCATATTTTCTGGACAATAAGCTCCAAAGTATGACAAATCCACAAAAATGACATATTAATTTAATTTGCTCTATAATTAATGATGTATTCAGGTATTTTTTACAAGTTAATATTGTACATCTATTGGTGTAGTTTAGTTTAAAGTTTAATTGTGACGACTGTGATAAGTTGTTCCACCCTGGTATCATAGATACTGCCCCAGTGTCTGAAATAATTATCTTCCTTGTGAAAAACCAAGCTCACGTGTACAGTTGGGGTCATAAGTTTATGCCTTGCAAAATCTGTTAATAATTAAAAAAATAAGAGATATCATAAAAATTGCATTTCATTTTTTATTTAATACTGCCCTGAATAAGCTATTTCACATAACAGATGTTTACATATAGTCCACAAGACAAAATAATAATTGAATTACACAAATGAACCAGTTCAAAAGTTTACACATGCTTGATTCTTAATATTGTATGCTGTTACCTGGATGATCAATGACTGATTTTATGTTTTGTGATAGTTGTTCAGTTGTGATAGTTAAACTGCCCACTGTTCTTCAGAAAAGTCCTCTAGCTCCTGCACATTCTTTGCTTTTCCAGCATCTTCTGCATATTTGACATCTATATGATGGCTATATGATGTTGAGATCCATCTTTTCACACTGAGGACAACTGAGGGACTTGTGCACAACTATTACAAAAGGTGCAAACATTCACTGATGCTCAGGAAGGCAACACAGGGATGTAAACTTTTGATCAGGATGATCGGTGTAAATGGTATTATGTTGCATTGTGACTATATGTAAACATCTGTTATGTGAAATATCTTATTCAGGTCAGTACTAAATAAAAAACAAAATGCAAATTTTATGATCCGTCTTATTAAATGTTAATTATTATCATTTTGCAGCTTCTGCAAGGTGTATGTAAACTTATGACCCCAACTGTATCCATGTGATATTAAATATTAGCCAGTTTCATAGCATTACACTGAGAGGTTGTCACTGGAGTTGAACAGAAGAGAAGAGGTTTTCTGCACCCCACCATTCATCACGTCTCTAACCACCAATAAGTGCAGAAGTGAGCAAACAATTTGGATGCTCCGGTTTCAGAGAATGACTGAAGGCCGGTTTCCTGTTCAGATGAAAGCACATATCAGGCTAAAATCAAATTAGGCTATAATGCTGTAAACTGCTTGAGCCAGTATTACTGACACTCACCTGCCTCCTGAAGCTTACTATCGATTAGTGGTAACTGTGGCCTAGCAGATCCAGTCTAATGTTAGGTTCAGCCCACTGGTTTTGATGGATTATGTTGACAGATTTAATTATTTCATGGCATGCACCAAGGCCTCAGGATGAACCAAATAGTTAAATACATCAATAAATGCATACATGTTGAAATAGTCAGTATTCTATGTAATTATTTAAGTCTTTATTTAATCTTTTATTAAATTAATTATCCATTAAAATAATTATTTAACAATTTTATTTTTTTTTTTTTATTATGTATGCACTTTATTTATTTAGGGTGATGTGGTCCCACTGTAGGACCCTCTCAGCTCCAGGGTCAGAGTTTTACATGCTTTCCCTGGGTTCTCATGGGCTTCTGCCAGGTTACCTGGTTTCCTCCGACCTCCCAAAAAGCATGCTGGTAGATAAACTGTCTGCTCTAAAATTATCCCTAGTTATGAATGAATGTTGGTTATGTGTGTGTATGGCACCCAGTGATGGACTGTTGTCTCATTCACAGATACTGAAGATGAAGGAAAGAATATATTTTAATTATTTCATGGTGGTACCTACAGATAATAATCAGGTAATTATATAAATTAGCAGTTGATCATATTTTGTTCAATCAATTATTTTGCTGGATTTGTTTCAGAAAAGATGTAACCCTAATGCTGCTTAATGCCAAGTTCTATTAATAACAAAAGACACTTTTGTTAGATTTTTTTTTCTGTTGTCTCTCTCTCTCTCTCTCTCTCTCTCATGTTTTCTTCTGCTATTAACACGTCCAATACATCCACTGTGATTGGTCCTCGCTCATAATCGCAAAGGGTTTTGGGTACAAAACTGCTGCTGAGTCGGCAATGATGTGGGCTTCGCCAAAAGTGTGCAGGAGGGTGCATAAAGGGTGGAGAGTGAACTTTTGAAGCTCAAAATGAGAAACAGGAAATGCTACAGCCTCGTGGACCTCATGGGCATGGGCAAACAATAACTATAAGACCGCGAGTGTGCCTTTTGGGGAAGTGCATATGCTAGCAACACATGCAATGTTAATTTACCATGTGGAGTGTCAGACTAGCATAACTACTGAAGTAGCACGTCTATCATAAATACACAAACAAATGGCCATATCAAAATTAGGCTATTGCTAAACTTTAAATGTATACATTTCTTCACTGTAAAAGCTAGGGAACAAAAGATCCAGAAAATACAGGACATGCATATGCAAACACACACAGCGCACAATCCCACCTGTTGAGAAAAATCAAGCTGTGTAAATAAAATTGAGTGTGTGTAGGCTGGATGTCTCACACAGCTGCCACATATTTTCTTTCCAATCTCCAGAGATGGCAGGCAGAAAAGTGTACAAAGCATATGCAGAACAGGAGTCATGAATATTCAAATCTACTTCATGAATAAGCAGCAGTGCAGCCCACCTACTTGCCGACTCCCACACTACACGACTTGTGTCTTTTGTTCATTCTTTGAACCTCATCCATGGAGCATGCCAGTCTTTTTATATTCTCTTTCTCCTTCATGCATGAGACTGAGGCAGCAAAGAAGACACACACACACTCATGCTCAGAAATGCATGCCTTGGAAGGTCCTTTGTGGACGTTTAGCTGCTTAAGCTGAAGCTTAGTGAAGCTGATACGGCAAAGCTACAACTTAAAACCTAACACCTTATACTCTAAACCATCACTGTTAGGCCTGAGGGTGATTTATGAGCGTTGATTGTCACAGAGAGTTCCGGATTTCCATCTCGCACTTCGCTTCGGCTAGAAACCCAACACGGCATCAAGAGCACAGGCTAACACACACTCAAACACACAATGTACTGCACTTACAAAAACACAAAGGGTGCAGTAAATCTAAAATGAAGGGGATCTGGCACAACATGTGAGATACTGAGCTTGCAAGTGTGCATGTGTGTTAATGGAGCAAAGACATCATTCAAAAGCTGTCTACAGGTGAAACTGATCGTCTTCAAACATAAGTGTAAGGAAAAGAAATAACCACTCACACAGATGGCGCAAACCTGAGCCCACTACCTATGCACTGATTTTAAATGCTAATACATTTTGCCAAATCATATTTATCAAACAAGGTTTCTTCATGTTTCACTAATGTAAGTCAATAAAATTTGTTATTTTTCTCTTATACCACAGCAATTCACCAAAGCTAACTATTTTTTTTATTTTTAAAGAATGTGATAGTTTTTTTTATCTGTTCAAATGTACATATATGTTGTGGAACCTCTGTGAAACAAGTTAGTTCCTGTTATCACTTTCATTATAACAGCTACAAACAGTTGTTCTCTCACCTGCCGTTTTTTCCCCTCTTGTAGTTAATAAAAATAATTTAAAAAAAACAGCTTTTTATATTACAGAGAAACTGCAAATGCAAAGTCTTCTGTCCTGAAAATTTTCCCCTGGCAGAAATCTTAGTAGCTGTTACAAAGTGCTGACACTGGAGACAAACATTTCTCCTTACAGAAAGCTTCGCTAGATGAACTAATCAATGGTTATACGTTTTTCTTTGTTAAACAACAATACATTTTATTCTGTTTATTATTAGTCTTACATTCTGTGCAGAATCCACCAGTGCATTCTGAAATTTGGTTTCAGAAGAGAATTTCAATTTAGATGAACTCGTAGTTTAGATTGTTGTTTGTGTATATTGACTGGACATTAGTTTGTTTAATTTGAACTGTCAGAGGATCAAATTCACACAACGTCACGGCCAAACATTTGCTGGAAGTAGAGGTATGAAGAGGTTCTGACCAATCCTGCCCACTCCAACACTTTTTTTCTTTTTTACCTTACTGCAATATTTTCTGCTTAACTTACTGATTCTATTTCCAGAAATATGAACAAATGTAAGTAGCCTAATTCTAACCACAGTGAACCCAGACTAGAACAAAGCAGTTACAGAAGATGAAAAATAGCCTTGCATTTGTTTTCAATAACTTATGAAATAAAAAAAAAAAAAGTTTGTGGTTCTGGGACTCTTAAAATTTGCGCACACACACACACACACACACACATTGTGCCTCACCAGCCTGGTTGGTGGTAAGCGTAATGGAGGCAGACTGCTCGGGTTTCGGGTTGTGTTTGGACACTCCGTTCACGGCCCAGATGTGGAAGGTGTAGTTAGTGTGAGCCTGCAGCTGGTGCACAGACACCCGAGTGCCGTTCAGGCTCAGTCTCTGGGGTGAGTAGCGTACACCGTCACCGCATGGCACGCACCGTCCCGTTGTCCACGTGCACCGCTCACATCTCACACTGTAGGTGAGGTCACGGCGGCCGCCGGTGGACAGCGGAGGACTCCACTCCAACAACACTGACGTCTCGTTCACACTGGAGATCAGATTCTGAGGAGCCGAGGGGGGACCTGAGTGACAGAGACTGGGGTTATAGTGTGTTTGTGTGTTTGTGTGAGTTAGAGAGAGACAGCAAGAGAGAGAGCTGATAAAGTCATATCTTTCTAATAGATAAACAGTTATATATAAACTAAGCACACACACACACTCTATGTCCTTGTTTCTGTATGAGCCGAGGTCTGTGTGTAAAAATCCTGACACGATTTTACATGGCTGTATGATCCAAGTTGTCTGTTTTATAAAGCCTTAAATAAACTGCAAATACAGCACACACACACACACGCTGACACACAAACACATTCCACTGGCGCAACAGACTTCATTTTTATGCGACACTGAGGTTGATACCTACTGAGTTTACAACAGAGCAATTTAATAAGGAGAAATTCCATGCTCTTATTGAAACACACACACTCACACACTGAAACGCTCACACGCACACACACATACACACGCACACACACATATACACACACCTGTCTTGGGCTGCATTCCACACACTGAATTAACACCCTCCCACTGAGCTGCAGCCATTTGCACCAGTTGAACCTAAGTTCTCTAAGTCAGGGTATAAAGTCTATCGTAGACCATACACTGATGCCCTGACTCACTAAAACTCACTGAAACTAAATTATGTGTAAAAAAACACATGCAAACGTTCTAACACCCACAGAAACGTATATGTTGATTTACTAACAGAGTCTACAGAGAACTGTGTATTTGTGAATTTTGAATGTTTTGCATATTTGCCTTAATGAACACACAATTTGGGGCATTTCTACATAAAGGTAGAAAGTACAGGGCAGTGCTTAAGCAAGTAGATTAATTTAGCACTTGCAGTGTGATTTATAAACCTGAAAGTCACTTTAGGAACAACAGTTGCAGGCTCAAATTACCACAACCAAAGGGCAGGTATTAAATTTGCAGAAGCCTGTTTCTGGCAGTTTATGACAGATATACTATATACTATTTACTAAGTCAGCATTATGTTTAATGCATAATTATGTGTACATGTGGCAGGTTTAATAAATAGCACACACAAATAACCCGAATAACGGTCAAAATTGAAGTAACACTCTAAGACGTCTGTAAGAAACTCTATATCCATGTTCTGTACTAGGAGCCCTGAATATAATCATGAATATGAATTAAAGTCAAACCTGCTCAGTGACTCACTGAATCACTCACAAACTCACTAATTCATAATCTCTGATGACTGATTCAATGATTGACTCGCTCACTCACTTGCTTTTTATCTGATTCACTTACACATTCACTCAGTCACCGACTCAAGGCCTTCCTCACTGAAGCAGTCACTCACATACTGACTCACTGACTCAATTCACTCACTCACAGACTCACTCAGAAACTCACTTACTGACTCACTAACTGAAGCACTCAATGCTAAAACAATGGACCATAATAAGCTAAAACAATGGACCATAATGAAAATATGGAGTCATTAACAGCCTTTGAAATCATGCCTCCACCTGTCTGTATTCAACGATACTATGCACTGTGTATGTGTTTGTTTATCACTCACGTGTGCAGCCCATGGCCGGAGAGTCAGTCTCTGCTCTGTAGTAGCCTTTATCACAATCACACGACGTGGCTCCCTCCCTCATGGAGTAACTGTGTGGAGGACACTTAGTGCAGGATCCATCTGAAGTCACCACCCGATAATATCCCACCTTACACACTGAGAGACAGAAGACAGAGAGAGAGGAATGGTGAGGTTTAACAATACAAAGCAAAAGAGATTTTAAACAAGGCATCTTCACACCATATGCATATCTTCACATTTGTGATTCATTGGTTTTGGGAGACTCTCTTCTGATATGCTTTGACATTTTATTCCATACCAGCATGTGATTTTCAAATTCCTTCCTGCTCAGAATCTATTTTTCACTTGAGTGGAATATACACTTCTATGCACTATCACAAAAATATATTTAAAATCCTGTAAAATGTTATAATTATAGCTCAACCAACTTTGACTGTCCCCACCCCCCATGTTCTACTGATACTACTGTACACTGTAAAAAATTGCTGTAAATTTTACAGCAATCTACAGGCAACCTGGTAAAGTACAACCTGGTACAGTAAAGTACTCTAAAATTTACAGTAAACAACTGTACAACATATTTACAGTAATGTTTTTTTGATGCTAGCATATGAACACTCAACATGTTGATCTGTAATTCAAAGTCTTAACCACTGAGCCACCACAACTAGTACAACTTGTGTGTTCAAATCCCAGCATTGCCTACTTGCCATGGTTGGGTCCTTGAGAAAGACCCTGAAACTTCAGCTCAGTTGTATCCTGCATCAGCTAAATGTACTGGATTATGTGTTATACTATGAAGGATATTAAAGTTGCTTACTGTAAATTTTACAGTATTTTACTGGCAACCAAGGTTGCATATAAATTACTGTAAAATCCACAGTAGTTTTTTTTTACACTGTACCTAAGACAAAAGTTCAATCAGACTGAGGAGATAAGATGGAGAGATGAGGGTGAGGTGGGGGGTACAGGTGCAGGTGATGCCTAAGGAATCCTGGGTATTTTCACAGCACACTGTAGGGGAGTGTATAACATGGTCTTAAATTATACACACACATACACACACTCCCATTTACTCCACACGACCACATGTGTAGGATTTATTATTCGATTGTGTAAATATTCAGAGGAGAATTAAACATTTAACCTGCTTAATCTCTGTAGTGTCACTGTAGGTCACTTTGTGTGTGTGTGTGTGTGTGTGTGTAAATTTGATGTTTGAGGAATGTAACAAATGCCAGATCCTCTTCTTTTTGTCTATTTAACATTGCTCTGCTTCACGTCTCCCTCCTCTCACATTCCTGCCATCACTGTCAAACACACACACTCACACACACATACACACACATACACACACACACACACAGAGCACTTTCGAAAGCTTATCAAATGTTCACTATAGTGGCCCTCTAGCAGACAAAGGCGTCCTGTCTGCTTTCTGTCCTCCTGCAGTGTGTCTTTAACTGGAGATGCTCTCATGCTGGAACCCAGTGCACTCCATCCACTCATCCGCTCTTTCACGCCTTTAATCTCCAATGCTAAAGCCTCTCTCCTTTATATCCCCTTTTCCTCTGCACTCTTGCTCCATGTCTGCTTTAAAAGGGATCATACTGTTATTGTGGACACAGAAATATCCCCACTACCTCATTCCTGTTTCATTCGAAAGATGGCTGCCTGTGTAGGCCACATTTCTGTGCTAAAGTATATTAAACAGCTGCTGAGGTTCTTTATTTCAGACAAATTTTTAGGAATATCATTACCAACCAACGTGCAACCACAATTCAGTCCCACTGAAGGAGGTGCGGCCTCTGTGTCTGGCAGTCCTTATTTACTCCTTACACAATACTGATACGCAATAGTGTATAACAATGTATTGGATTGAAACAGTTCTAGGAGAAATACCAACAAATACCCAAAGCAAGCACAGGACAAGCACAACTTCAGGCTGAAAGCAGAAACACATTCAGATGAGACTTTCCAAAATAAAAAGGCACTCAAGATGCAAGCGATACCGCTGTGAGACATCTTGTTCTTTTATCCTCCTGTCTTTCTTTTTTCCTTCTGTCACCAAGCGGTTTCTCTTTATTGAAACACAGACATTCAGACGCTTATGTGTTGTATAGATCCTAGAGTACGTTAATGCGAGCAAGACACTGCTCTGCTGTCTTTAGACAAAAACACACATATCAGTTTCCTCTCCTCAGGGCAAGGAAGATCTCTGGCATTTACCCTTAAATAACCTATAATCTCTTTCTCTCCCTCTTTATTTCTAGGGAAAATACCCACATGATATTTGATTTCCAGTAATTCACACGAGACATGTGTTGATGATCGGATATGCAGTATAGTGTGATATTTAACACACAGTACCGTGCTGCTCCCTTTACACTCTCTGGATACAGTGACTGAGGTCTGACTAAGGTCTTCTAAGTTTCCATATTTTGCTTAAATGGTCTCTTTTTGGGGACATTTTGAATGTCTCCACATTTTGATTTATATCAGAATATCCTATTTATACACCAGTTGTGTCACTATATATATGACTTTCAAATGGGAACACATTCCGAAGGCAATATAAAGACAGTCGTCATCTACGTTTCTTAATTTTGAACCACTTCAAAAAGGGGCAATGCATATCCTTTCCAGAGATACAAACCCCATAATTCTGTTCATTGGACAAAAGTTCTCTGAATGTGATAAAGACATGCCAGGAGAAAAGATTGCTTCAGGGGTGGTTGTGTGAAAAGGCTCTGAACGTATCCTGGTGCAAAAAAGCCTTCACACACCCAGTTTAATTGAGACATCGAGCAGCTTCCTGTGCGTGACAGCTGTTCTACCAGGCTTTAGCATCTGATTAACGATTAGCTCAGGCTCAGGGGAAGCGAGTGCATGAGTGTGATGGATGAGGAACATGCGGCCAGCGAGTCCCATCGCTCTGATTGATGAGTCTCTCAGACCTCGCGTTAACCTTGACCTCCATCTACAGGCTCCACCACTAACTAAATCATGAAGGCTAGTTAAGCATCAACGCTGTGTGCATCGACTCAAACTACCAAGATGAGGCCAAAGTCTTCTAATGGTCTGTTATACACAAAAATGCCCCACACACATATATACACAGAGGCTAAGTGATAAGTGAGCAGCACATGCAAGCTCTCAAATGCAAGTAAGGTTCATTTCAAGTTAAAAAAAAAAAAAAAAACTAAATTTACTAAATTGAACTCAATTTCACTGTCATTAGGGACACAGTCTCTTAGTAGAGACATTCTGATGACCCCAGTTTTTGATTTCTTCGTAGGCACATGCTGATAGTTGTTATTTTCATGGTCTTTTTGGAGGGACATTTTGATTGTCTCTGTTTTTATGGTCTTTTTTAGGGATATTCTGATAGTCTCCATTTTCATGCTCTCTTTTTAGGGATATTTTGATAGTTTCTGTTTTTATGGTCTCTTTGTGGGGACATAGTGATGGTCCCCGTTTTGATGGTCTCTTTGTAGGAGCATTTTGATGGTCCCCATTTTCATGATGTCTTTGTCAGGACATTTTACAGGTCCCTGTTTTGGTAGTTTTTCATTTTGCAAAAAACTTTTCATATTTAGCAAATTTTCATTACTATTTATTGGGACTCCTCTGAAATATTATTTTACATGGCCTTATTCTGTTCACCCGAGGATGATGTCTATCAACACATACCACCAAAAACACTAACCTTTTTCCTGAAGCAAGATCAAGTAGTTGTGATGGATTTATTCATTAACCGACACTGTAGGCACTGATATTGTTGGTGCTGTTTTGGCACTGTTGTGTCAAGTAACTCTTTACATAACCAATTGAAACATTGTTGTAAGACTTCCCGAAATTAAACACACTTCATGCTCCTTTCACCACGTAGGCCCACTTCCCGGCCATAAAGATACAATGAGCTTATCCCTGGCAGAATCTAATACACCCTGGAAAGGGCATCATATCAGATAAACGTTTTCATATGTGCTGCCAGATACAAGAAGAATGAAGTGATTGAACCTCTAGAGAGGCGTGTGTGTCTGCAGTTTGCTTCCTTTGTGGGGATGAAAAGTGCTCATGGACCTATTTCAATAGATTCTGCTTAGATTATGAAGGGCCCCATTTAACTGGTCTTTTTATAACAACATGCTAATGTTCTCCACTGTGATTGTCTCTCTCTGGGGACGTTTTGTTGGTCCCCATTTTCATTGTTATTTTAAGGGGACATTTTGATGGTCTCCTTTTTTAAGAGTGACTTCTGGGGACATTTTGATGGTCCCTGTTGTTAGGGTATCTTTGCAGAGACATTTTGTTTGTCCCAGTTTTCAGTGTAACTTCAAGAGGACATTTCGATGGTGCCTGTTTTCAGTGTGACTTTAAGGGGACATTTGCCTGTTTTCAGTGTGACTTTAAGGGGACATTTTGGTGGTCCCTATTAGAGGTTGACTTTGTGGAGACATTTTGATGGTTGATGGTTGCTGTTTTTAGGCAATCTTTGTGGAGAGATTTTGATAGTCCCCATTTTAAGAGTGACATTGTAGGGATATTTTGATGGTCCTTGTTTTGATTTTTTTTAGTACATTTTCATAGACCCTGTTTTGTTGGCCAGTTTTGTGGGGACATTTTGGTGGTCTTTTTGTAACTACATGTTAATGTTCCCTATTTTGATGGTCAGGACATTTTGATGTGTGTGTATGTGTGTGTGTTTGTGTGTGTGGCAGCTTTTGTAGGTGGCAGGATGGGTGTGTATCTGGCAGGATATGCTTACACTGTTGAAAGTGAAAAATCCAGGCTACTGTTCTTTTGTAACAGGAAGTGTGCGACAAAATGGGATATCTTAACGAGGTTCTCATTTTTACACACATACATACACATACATTCATGCAGTGGAATGTCATAGTTAGTTAATCTATATGTTAACATCGACTTGGTGAGTAACACTTCCGTCAGTCAATTTTATGACCTCAGAAGACAAGGCAATAAATAATAATCAATGCACTATCATAAAGCATCACTCATTCTGTATCATGGACACTTCAAAATATTGTATATTATATATATTTTAAAATATATAATATATAATATATTATATATACATTTTTGGGCAGAAGTTCTGTCTTCGAAGCTTCCTTACCAATCAATGCCTTTAAAACAACATAAAAAGTGAACTTAAATATTTGCATATGACAATCATAAACCTGAGATGAACCACTCCAAGTCATTGTGGTAACACATTAGGGTTTCTTTAACTACAGTGATTTAATGCACTAGTTAACACTAGCAAACCATAAACTTCAACATGAATACAACCTTATTAATGTTAACAAGTTAATTAACACATACACAAATTTATGCATGTTTAAATGTTAAACTAAATATAAAACATGTGCATTAACTAATGTTAATTCCATTGTTAAGTCCTAAATAATCCCATAATGACCGATATGAATCTTATTATTATTATATGTTCTTCGTGCTTCATTGGTAGAGTTGGTCATTTTGGATCTATTTTCAGTCCTGGATAAAATAAATATTATTTAACGCATGTGTTCATTATTAGTTTAACATTTAACCATATAGTAATATAATATACAGTACTGTGCAAAAGTCTTAGGCACCTGATATTTTTTAGTACAAACTTTGTTACAGATTTGTATTTTATGACTTCTACATTATTGATTCAGTACAAAAACATTTTAGATTTCCAAACGTTAGTTTTCCAGCACAAAATTAAATGTTACAGAACAAAGTTTGTATGGCAGTAAAGAAAAACATAATGAAGGCTGCTGGGTTTTGCTGCAAAAATAAGAAGCAAGTGTGACAGTCAAAGTCTCCAGAAGAACTGTGGCTGGTTCTGCAAGATGCTCAGTAAAACTTACAGCTCATTTCCTTATAAAACTGTACCTGAGACTACTATTTTTTTTTTTTTTAAGCAACAGGCTATCACACCAAATACTGTCTTTGTTTCATTTATTACTGTTTACTGCTCTTTACAGTATTTTTTTTAAAATGTAGAAACATTTAATTTTATTATTTTTGAAGGCATCATTGCTCTACAGCATTTTTTTTTGCATGTGCCTAAGACTTTTGCACAGTACTGTATATTATTAATTAAATAGTAATTTTGTATAGTGTATTAATGCTGAAGCTCATCGTCTGTTAAAATAATATTATTTAATATTAAACTTAACTTTATTTTATTATACAATAAGTAAACAAATACATCAATATGTTTGTGTGTGTGTGTGTGTGTGTGTGTGTGACTATGACTTCTACCTGCCAGAAGAGAAAAGTATTAGATCATAGAAGAGGCTATCGTAGTGAGAAATGGTTATATTTAGACTGTTTGTTTAGGTAATGTATGGGAAATGCGTGGACGACAGACTGCCTGTGCCTGGAACACCTTCTATTGTGTATGTGTGTGTTGTGTTGTTTTGTGCTGTGTGTATGCACGTGTTTTGCGCATGTGTGTGGTTGTGTGTGTTTGTGTGTGTGTGGGTGTGTGAGTGTGAGAGAGAGAGAGAGCGAGAGAGAGAGACGGTGGGAACTAAGGGTGGTAGTGGTGGATGTTGGTAAAAGCTGGGAAATAAAGCTACTTGATCCAAGCACACCCATTGTTCATTTAAAAAACACAGCCACACACACACACACACACACACAGATTCTATAAATATATCATATACACACACACACACACACACTATTGATGTAAACATGTTTGTCCTTTGAACCTTTAACCTTATAATCTAGAATTATTTACATAATACAATACACTTGACACGTTTCAATAATCAGTTACACTATATATATTTTCAACAATATTCTTATCGTAGACCCTCAAACTTATTGTCACTGCATATTTGTTCCATTTGGGAGAAAGCTGAATATGCAACATGTTTGTGCAGTGTTGTGTGCCTCTGAGATAAAGTCTATCCCATTCAGCATAAGCACAGCTGTCATCCACAGCTCCTTATTTCAGACATGTGAAAATTGCAGGAGCATTGCATGTCCTCAGAGACGTCAATCCCATAATCCTCTTCATCATATGAGAGTTCCATGAAAGTTTAAAAAGCATGACATTCTGACTGAGGAATTGATTTAGAAATATAGTCACAAAACATAGCAACAAAATTGTTATGATAATAGGAAAATTGATATTGTGATATGTCACATCACCGTTCTCTTCATTGGAATGAGAACACACACACACACACACACACCAGTCATCAATGCCACATTACTATATATTACTACTGCGTGTTACTACTACACACTGCTGTGTACATTGAGGTGGGACCATGACTGGACCATATCGTTATCCTGAGAAATTATATAACAATATGCATTTCTGAGAGTATTGTAGGTGTCATCATACTTTTACTTTTTACTTTTTATCAACCTTCAGTGCTGAGAAATTTCTCTGAGAAAAAAAATTCTCTCTTTTTAAATAGTTTTCCTCTGTAAAAATTTTGATTTTGTGTGTATTTATAGTGTCACATTTATTCAGTGATATATTTTCGCCATACCCGTAGTGTGTGTGTGTGTGTGTGGTTGTGCGCAATAAAAATATCAATGACATACTTGTGTGTTCCAGAGGATGGGCGTTAAATAGAGAGCATTTGGGGCATGTCTGTGTGTGTTCGCATGTGTGTAATGTGATCTGTGGATTGATGGAGTCAAATTTAGAAGAAGGGAGCACATAGCAACGGCGATCATACACACACACACACACACACACACACACACTGCATATGTATATGACATGTGAACTATATTTGCGCAACTATATTTGCTTTGCACCGGACCACTGCTATACTCTGGTAAGACTAGTTTATTTGTGTCTTTCACATATAAGCATGTTTTACAGAATATTGCTTATATGGGAAATAGTGATATTCAACATCCATGAAATTGTTTCTCCCGACATTATGTGGAAGCAATAAGATGAAAATATTTCCAGCCATTTCCATCAAATTGACTTTTTTTTATCAAAACTACTGCATCAACAATTTCACATCTTAATGTGCACAAATTATGTGCACTTTTGTTTGGCTTCCTGGAATTTTATATCGATTGATGCCAGTGACAAAAATAGAAAATACAGGATTTACACAAGCCACTGTGTAACATTGTCCAGTTTCTATGTACCAATATTCTGTCTCAGATAATCTTCACAGCAAACGAAGTCTTAATACGTGGTTCTGATCACAAAAAAAAAGCCTTTTAATGAGACGTTGTTTCCCATCAAACACATACATTTGTTCTCTAGGACTAAAAACAGTTCATGTCTCCTTCTCAGTCCAGCTGTGCTGCTTTTCCTGTTGGTTTGTCTTGTTGGTTTGTTGTAGGAGTGGCATGTGGTGACAACCCTGTGACATGGCACTAAATTTGCAGTATTTTTACTGTCAAAAATGTTCCCTCTATAGTTTTTGTGTCAACAGTTTATTCACTAAAGTCAAGTAGAAAAACCAAGTGGTGATGTTTTGGTAAAATCCTAAAATTCTATTGATAATTGCTGTTTCCGTCAACTAAATGAGCAAATATTAAAAACAATGTACTAAAACATTTTTGCGTAAAATCCCCTGAATGAAATCCTGCCAATAACCATTTCAAATTATCACCACAAACCCCCATAAGCAGCAAGGCAATTATCATGATAGGAAAGGTTTAAGACCAGCACATGTCTAGTCAAATACCAAATCCAGCTGTGTTTTGTCAGTGTGTAAGACACAGAGATCAGACATGTTGAGAATTCCACTCTTTTGTAGCTCACTGATCCCTCACTGCATTACAGACGGGGGGAAAGATGAAATAAAAGACCACCTACGTCCTCAGTTTAAAAACTTAAGATAGGCATCTAAGAGATAGAGAATCAGAGTCTATTGTTCAGAAGCAGAGAAAGAGAAAGCAATGTAGTGCACACATTAATGCTGTCTGTCAGATAAAAGGCATGCAAGTTGGTGAAAAGTGGAGAAAACTTCTCTCATTTGCTCTTTCACTCTGATTAGACCACTGTTGTGACAAATATCTTATGTATTTTCCAGACTATAAGACGTTTTCTCCTTTTATCTTCCTCTTTCTGATGCCTTGAGTTAAACAGTGAACTGACATATATGATCATTTAAATGAAGAGTCTTTATGCTAAGCATGCTACTCCAGTATTTTCACTAGTTTTCACTAGCCCATTTGCTCATGTATGCTTTTCAGTACTCTAGTCGCTCCTCAATCCTACATACTTTGGTGTTTTGGAAGCCCGAAATTATCAGTGAAATATAAATTCTTTCATTTTGCTCAGATGAATCAAGGAATGAGGAGACAGCAGGCTTCCAAAGGAAAGTGTGTAAAACTCTGTAGCCGAATGTGATGTAAGCCTACACTATAGCTTCTTCATCTTCATAAAAAAGCAGGCAAATTTTAGAGGAAATTTCCACGTAGCCGTAATCTTATAACTGCATTCAATGAAGTAAGCTTATGCTAGTAATCGAGCTGGTGTTAACAGTGAAAAAGCACGTATATGACTTAAACACACTAAAACTAAAGTCGTCAATAAATTATTTCACTCTAACGATGTAGTTTGCGATGTGTACATGTCTTTTCAGATCTCTAATATTTTAAACATATCACAGAATTTACAATATTGCTATGATATAGATCTGACATCCTTTTATATTTTTTTTTGATCCAACAAAAAAATAAAAAATGAAGGACCAACATTGCTCACCTCTGCTCTTTTCCCCTAAACAGCAACTCACGAGGCATACATATACTGTATTTTCAGCAGATGAGTCATGGGTTCAAATGAGGGGAAAATGAAGACTTTACTGAGCAAGAAGCATTAAGGAGCATTAAGCAAAAAGCATCATTAAATAATGATTATATAATAATGGAAGATGTTTTTACATACAGATATTGTCCAAGCCTGACAGAATTCAGGAAACGATACAACACTATACTATGCGGTAACTAGACTGTAGCAGTTGTGGTCTGTACAGTGCTTTATTAGATGCAGTACAAACCTTATGTAACCTAAAATTCCTAGTGCATCAGTGCGACTTATACAACAGAATGACGTATATATTGATTTTTTCCCCCAAGCAGACAAGTGCGTTATTTCTCTTACAGTTTCACTCCATCCACCTGTCTCTTTTTGTCTCGTCCTTTCATTTTCTCTCTCCCCATTTCTGTTTTATTTATCTCTCCCCCTCTGTCTGCCTATGACGCTCCCACTCTCTTTTTCCTCTCTGTATGAAATAAAGATGGAGAGAGGCAAAGAAAGACCAAAGCAGGAGAGAGAGAAAGAGGCTATTAATTCAGGAGCTTTTGACATGCTAATCCACTCAGTCTCCCGCTTTTCAGCCGTCCATCGTCTCCCACTTCACACACACGCGCACACACACACACACACACACACACACACACACACACACACAGAGAGAGAGAAAAAGAGTGAGAGGGATGAGGAGGGGGCAGCAGGGCCGTATGCTTTCTGTATGTCGAGCTTTCAAATGTGTCTGCTGTTATAACTCTCCATAGACTGTTAATGAGTGCTGACAGTGAAGAAATGATTTCTCTGTGCAGAAACGTTAGCCGAGTGTTAGCTCAACATCATGTCAACATTTAGGCTGAGATCCACCATTAATGACAGCTGCCGATGAGAGAGGAACGAAAGCGGAGTGCTTTTGAACTCCAGTATTCTCAGCACTTGGTTAATGGTGTCTCAATAACACACACACACACACACACACACACACATGCTTCAAAATGTGTGAGTAGAAATGACACAAATGAAACTTGTAGCGTATATTTGGACTAAATTTTGTTCTTGTATTTATGGGTTTCAAGTTGTATACACATTAGACATTTACACACTCAACGAGCCAGCAGTAGCGTGTTATTTTGAGGATATAATAGAAGACACCTTGACTTTTTATTATTCTTCTATTCTTTTTATTATTCTATTTATTTAAGGCTGGTATTTTATTTCTTTACACATTTTATTAAATAAAAATTAAAATATTACATTGCAAAAAAAGTAAACAATTTAAAAAGATTACAAACAATAAAATAAATACAATTTAAATAAATAAATAAATAAACGAATAAATAAATAAATGTTATATTCTTCTTCTTATTATTATTGGTAAATATTGCAGTCAACTTTTAAAACACTATTAGTGTCACAGCCCCCCAAAAAATTCTACAAAAACACTTCTGTTGTAATATTTTTTGTAAATCTTATGTTGTTTCTTTTGTGAAATGTAAACTTTTGGATTTATTAACTGGCAACCCTCAGATATCTATAAATAATTGCACTTGGAGGTGAAAGCTTTTTGTAAAATAAAATGTGCGTTGCATGTTACAAGGCATCTTGGCAATTCCCAATTACACCTAGACTGTGTCCTGCCAAACAAAACATTTTGCTTAGACACATTCCATATATGGATTTTCTAACTGCACAGTATTTATTGCTCTTTTTTCAACCAGAAATGTTAAACATAGGTTATTCTGACAGGCTTGTTTTCCTTTAAGAAGAATTTGTTCTGGTGAGGGCTTACACATTAAATGAATATATTAATTATAATTTTAAAAAATATATAAAAATAAAAACAGGAAGAAGGCTGCATGAGGCAGGTGGGTCAGTAAGGAGTAAATCTAACCGAGTTCACTTCATTTCTAAGAACAGTGCCAGACCGACCAGACTGTATTTATTTAACTGGAGGTGCAGGAAGCCTTATCGTTTCTGGCCCCAGGCTGGTTCTGATTGGTTGCTGGTACCCAGAGAAAGTGAGAGAGACTGTATCTGTGCTCAGAGAGCTGAACACTAGCAATGTAGCTGCAATGAAACTAGAGTATCTAGAATATTTTCAGATCTAACATTACTAAATAACAGCAAGAAAGTTGCAAATACTGTAATGTTCTTATTTAGTTACATATACACATTATATATAGTACATGTATAATCCTATTTCCTGAAAAGTGACAAAAACAAACGTGTGTGTGCATGTGTGTGTGTGTGTGTGTGTGTGTGTGTGTGTTTGTGTGTGTTTCTAAATCATTCGGGCAAGAAACGCCAGGCCCAGGCTTTCATGCTGAACAAAAATCTTTTGACTGATGGTAATAATGCATCCCGGAAAACCCTCCTGTCAAAAATAAAAAGTCCCTTAAGCCTGGATGTGGGCTTGTGGGTGGTGCACAAGTTAGCAATTACACAGACACAGACTTCTGTTGCTAGCTTTTACCAACTACACACACACACGAATTCACACTTTCACATGGCACTCTCCTCCTCCTTCATCCTACACACACAACCAGGTTACCTGCATGATTAAGGGAAAAGTAGCAAAACAGATAAAAAAAACCCTTAAACTTCCATGTTTAAACGTTTGCACCAAGTAATAGTTTGAAGGTAGCGTTGCAGAGTCCACACGACTGAGCTCTACACATAGCAAAGAGTTTTAAATTAACCACTCACAGTATGGGTTAGGTTCAGTGGTGCAACTGACTACATTACAGACAATTTGGAAATAATTCTGAAAATAATTTCTGTTCAACTTTTACTAAAAATAAACTATTTAAAGAACAGCTACTTGCTCCTAACTAACAATGAAGTTGGTAAGTGTTTTATGAAGTATGCCTTACTTATTTATGTTTGTTCTTTACGTCACACTTCATACGCTTACCATTTTATGTAAAGTTTTAAAAGTTTGTAGCCACAATCTGTTGAAAATGATTTCTGCCCCCTCACCCCAACTCGCCTCAATTGTGAAGTGAATTAATGTTACATTAATGAGATCAGGTTGTGATCGTGTGATCATGAGATCATGATGTGATCGTGTGCTTTAATAGCATAACCATTCATTCGTTCATCTTCAGTAAATGCTTCATCCTGGTCAGGGTCACAGTGAGACCGGAGCCTATTGGGGAACATTGGGTGCGAGGTGGAAATACACCCCAGATGGGACACCAGTCATTCACACCTAGTCAAGTTAGAGTGGCCAATTCACCTACTGGCATGACGTGGGAGGTAAAGAGAGAACCCAAAGGAAACCCATTCAGACACAAGGAGAACATGCAGAACTCTACACTGACAGTAACCCAAGCTCAGAATTGAGCTGGGAACCCTGGAGCTGTGAGGCGGCAAAGCTACTCGCTGCGTCATCATACCGGCCTAGCAGCATAACCAGTAATTCGTAAATGGTGCAAGAAAGCTGTAAGCACATAAACTGTGCATTATAACCACAATTAGAAAAAAAATAGAACAATTACAAGTGACAAGATCCATAATTATAAATACTGTACTCATGAAACTGGACTATGGATTTGAGATTAATAAAATTACACTTTCTGATAGGAAAATAACTTCACAGTATCAAGCATCAAATTAACTGTAGGACCTTCAAGATTAAGGAGGAAAATAAAGTTATAAAGAATTTTTAAAAGCTTAAAAAGTCCAAGACTATGGAACTTAAAACTGAAATCTTCTGGTCCCCCCCCCCCTTTCTCTCTCTCTATCTATCTTTATCTTTCCCATGAGAGTGTCTCTATGGTGTCATGTCAAACCCCAGCTGTCAGAGTTTTGATGTCTTAATAAATTTCTCCTCTTGCGCTGTCAGCTAAAAAAGCTAGAGATGGATGGAGGAGTTGGTGACCTTCAACCTTACGCTCTGAACCTTTCACACCCCCAAACCCCCTCCATCTTCCAACAAACATCAACAGCACCCCAAACCTGAGCCTCCGATCTGGCTCAGAGCCGAGTGACCCCCATCACCGCAGCAAGAGAAGGATTAGTGGACTTGCGTGGTCTGCATCCAAGTTGAAGTTTGGCACTGCAGGTTTAAACCACAAAGCCCATTTGCTAAATTACAACTCTCCTGAGATCACTAAAATTACCATATTGGTCATTCTGATGGACATACACTCTTCAAACACACACACATACCAACATGCACAAACACACCAAAGAAACATCAAACAGGTCAGAACAACTGCACTTGAGAGCTGAGAGGGAATGTAACCTTTAGCCTTTGACCCCTAAGATCAAATGTCAAGGCTGGCTACCGTAACCCTAATAACAGCCATGGAAACCCTGGAGCCTGGAGAAAGTGTGTGTAAATGCGTGTGTGTGTGTTTCACTATGAGTCTAGTTATCTAGTTTTTGACGGTTAATAATGGAAGCCATCTCTTTTGTAGACAAAAAATAAAACTTGCTATATTGTATAAATACCTATATAGTAAGTTTCAACACATTATTTAATGTTTTTTCATGATCTTAAAGACATTTTGATCCTTTTGGAATTTAGTTTATTAAAGAAAATATTCTAGAGTAATGATTTAATGATTTATCACACTATCATGATATTACATTAAAAAATAATAAAGTTTTAATCTCTGAGCCCTTCTATAAAGATATTATAATTTAATATAAGAGGCCAGGTAAGTTTATATTATATTATATTATATTATATTAAATTATATCATATCATATCATATCATATCATATTACATTACATTACATTACATTATATTATACCACAGCACTGTTGAATTCTTGAATCTGTTCAGTCAGAGTGTTGATTATTTTTCTACAACAGTAGCTCTGACAATAACTCCTGTTACAATGTTTATAATAATGCACTCATTCTGACACACAGTCGTTTTTTATAGCAACAACTTACACAGGGACTTTTATGGTGAATCCTCCACATAAATGGAGTAAAAATATGTGGAAGTGTTAACATTTTTTTAAGTTTTAACATTTAACAAGTTTTTTTAAGTTTAAACATTTTGAAGTTTTAATTTTTGGAAGTCTTCAGTGCCAGCACTTCCTGTTCCTTTACGTTTTTCGACACAGAGACCTTTGTGATTTCCCTGCATTGTGATTTCCCTGTGACAAGACAAGCTGCATTTTTCTTTTCTTACAGACAAAAGTGATAACAGGAACTAACTTGTTTCTCTGATGTTCTACAACATCAGACATTACTGTAAATGGATAAAAGTATGATGTCATTCATTAATAAATAAATAAACGTTAGTGCTGTGGGATAAGAGGAATAAAACACTGCGAAACACGCTGTTGTAGGAAAATAATATTCGGCGTCATGCTACCCCGTAACTGATTTATGTATGCCCAGTCAGATTTAATTCCTTACTTTATTAAATTATATTATATTATTATTAAATTATTAATATAATATAATATAATATAATATAATATAATATAATATAACCAAGGTTTTTGTGAATGCCCTGTTTTCTAAAACATGGCCATGTGCCTCAGGATCTGTCAGACTTTGAGCGAAAATTTTACAGCAGAACGAAAAAAATAAAGACCACTCAAGCTCATCGGTACTTATCTCTTGTAACATGTCTCACTGCTTTCTATAGTCTTCTCTCTCTTTCCACGTTTCAATGCGTCTCTGTTCAGTGCTTCTTGTTATCACAACTCGCTGAGCACTCTCTCAATGAGCTGACTGCAGATGATGCCACAGAAAACTAATCACCACAAAGGGGATGAAAACACGAACAACTCCTAAACAAGCTTTACTTGTTCTTAGTCCCACTTCAACACACGCTAACACGCACAGCTCCACTGCTGCATCCAGCTCGGAGTGTGTGACTGTGTGATATACTGCAGGACACAGCATGCTCACAGCACACTCAAAGTGCTCAGTTAATAAGCAACCACAAATACTTCAGATCAATACAAACTGAACCTGACAGCTAAATGAAATAAAATAACTGCAGCTTTTAATGATGCATTTAGTGCAGGCCGATACTGCAATAACCACGACAAGAGATTCATCAGCAAACTGTGCTGCCTCAGTGATATGAGCCGGACGGATGGGTGCGTTAAGGCAATAAAAATGGATGGATGGATGGATAGATAGATCAAGAGGTGACTGTTTGCAAGAACAAATGGATGGAAATGATGGATAGTTAAAACTTAGTGGACAAATGAGGGTCCACTGTACATATAGAGTCACAAAAAGGATGAATATCTGAAGGCAGAAGCAGAATTTAGAGAAAAAAAGAAGATCAATATCTAGAGACAGGAGAGTGCTGAATATCTACAGTAGAGACAGAAAAGGGATGAACATGTCTAAAGAAAAGAGAGGGATGATATCTAGAGACGGAAAAGGGATTACTATTTAACGTTAGAGAAATAATGATTGCTGAATATCTAGACACATTAGAGAGATGGATATTCTGGAATCAGGGCAGGAATTATTATTCTGATGTTTAGAATATTCACACATTTGTGAATGTGTTGAGACTAACTTTTCTCAAGAAACTATGAGAGATCAATATCCAAAGACAAAAAAAAGATACATAGAGAAAATCCAGGAATGAATATCTAGAGAGAGGAGAGATCAATATCAATGGACAGGATAAACATCTGGAAAAAAAAGAAGGGACACAGGAAAGAAATTTCTGGAAAGACGACAAGGATGGAAATCTAGAGAAAACACAAAATACCTAAAGAAAAGAATGGGTTGAATATGTGGAGACAGAAAAGGCTGGAAATCTTGGTATAGAAGATGGATGAATATCTAGAAATAGAAGGAAGGATGAAGGTCTAGACAGAGGACTGTGTTGAATACTGTATCTAGAAACAGAAGAGAGATTTAATATCAAATCGTCTTACCTTGACACTGTCCACTGCGCTCCTCATAACCAGGCTGACAGAGACATGTCCCGATGGGCACCAGCCATTCCCCGTCGGCGCCGCAGTACATTTTGGGCTCTTGGTGCTCCTCTGAGTGCTCCACACACGCACCTCGCACCTCCACCAGCGCAGACGCGTCTGCACCTGCTACTGTATCTGGGAAGCTCGCCAGGTTCCTGACGACCAGCGGACATCTCTTATAGAACACTCGCACGGAGACAAGTGCCACGCATGCGCCCACGTCCTGGAAGGCCAGGTAGAAGCCCCTGCGGCTGAGCGCGCCCACAGTGCGCACCTCTGTGTTCAGCTTCATGACACGGTCCCCCACGTCCACCTGTGTGAAGCTCTCGTCCGCCGCCACTGTGTCGATCTTAGCAAAGCGGCGCTCAGGTACACCGTGCTCTCCACCCGAGTCCGACTCTAGGTAGTAGAGGTTGAAGGTCTCCTTGCAAGCACCCGTGACGCCGGGTAGGCTGTTGCAGTCACGTAAAGTGAACTTGATCTCTATGTAGACGCGCTGCGCCGGCCCGCGCTCGATCCAGTGCGTGCGTAACCAGTTGTTCTGACTCGACTCCAACACGTTACAAACCTGGTACGTCCGGATTGGGACATTCTTCTCGTCCATGATGCTCACCTCCTCCCACTGTGGATCACACAGAGAATATTTAAGAGAAAGTGGCATTACCATGGCTCAATGACAAAAAAAAAAAAAAAGAAATACATTAGGAGAGAAGTGAGAGAATTGTACTAGAAATAAAACAACCATGTTTTAAAAATGCTATTTTTTGGTGTTCAATTCATATTTATGGAGTTCATTACTTAAGTAATTATGTGTAAAAGCAAATTATATTTTTATGACTAGGAAATTCATAGTCCAGCCTGTTACTTCACTTACAACATATACTTCATAACATTTGCTCATCATTAGTCACACATTGAGCATGTCGTTTATGCTTTATTTTATGAGTTTAGATGTGATTTTTTTTTGTGTATAGTTGTGATAGTTTGTAGTCACAACTCACTTTTTTTTGTCACACCCCCTCAGCTCTTTTCAGCTGTCTACTAGAATTATGCCAACATTTTACAGTAGAAAGATATTTTACTCATAGCCGTGTGAGTTCTGGCAGTGTAACCATTCAAATATGAAAGTTGTAAGCTCAGAAAAGTGTACAGAAAATCCTATCATTGAGAGATAAGCATAAGCGTAAATAATCTTATTGTAAATGCAAACAAGCCTGATTCAACTGCCATCACTCCCCGGTCATAAGTCTAAAAAAAAACCTGTTTCATTTATAGTCTGTAAGAACAAAAAAGTATGTACATTTTTCTGACTGTTTTAATGCAGTAATGATTTGGTATAATCTGTCTATTATATGAAATCACTTAGCACTAGATTTTGGGCATTTTGGATACATTTGGATAGATAGAAAAGTCTCACAAAAGTATTTTCATGATTTAGACCAATTATAGATACCCTGTAAACAACAGGAGGGGGCGAGGCACAATCACAGTATAACTATATAACAGAAAGTAGGTCATGGAAAGTTAGTCTGTTATGCCATTATCCTATTTTTAACAATTGATTGATTTTTCAATGAATTATGTTTCTTAACATTAAATACAAAATCATTAAAAATAGTAACAGACCTTTTCGAAAGCACAATTTAAACCCCAAGGAATCTGCGGCATCTGCTTTTCTTCTAATATGTAAATTATACAACTCTTTGCCATGCCTACACACTGCAGTGTTTATCTAGAATTATGAGATGAGAGTAGTTGCTTTACAAGGTTTTCTAAGGCACTTCACAAATGTGTGACACAGTCATAGGTGAAACAGGCCTTACACTAACACTGTGGCCTATTAGGAGGTGCAAGTTTTTTTTAAAATGGAGTCATTTATTTCAATTAATAAAACAATCCTGCAGATCATCACAGATATAGAAAAAAACAGACTACAACAAAACAAATAAATAAGATGATGCACAGGAGGTTGTATTCAAATACCTGACAAGCAACATGAGATTTACAAACATTTCAAGCACCACACCCAACCTCCTCAACACAAGGCAACATGAAAAGAGGAAATATGAGCTACGTGCATTGATATGTTACTGGTTCATCATGAAGCCTGGCTTGTTTTATTCAGCTCTGGAAGTGAACTGAGCATGCTGTGAGCATTCTGGCAGGTCGCAGGTGTTCATGCAGTCTGATCAATCAGGCTTTTCCATGGTGAGCCCATATGTATTACCATAATCACTGTTACAAACAAATTATATTTACAATCATGATATCTCCCAAAACAATCACAAGCCTAATTATATTTTTAATTGTGCAGCCCTGTAATTCTCCAGGTGAGATTTACCTACTTTACCCTTAATAAAATCATTAAAAGCTTATTGTATACACATAATTTTGTTTACTTGTCTGTTGTTTATTATTTTGTTGGTTGGATGACTGATCCTTTTAGTTGGTTGAATAGTTACATGCTTATTTTGTTTGTTGGTTGGTTGAGTGAATATTTTGTTTGTTCGTTGCTTGACAGGTTATTTTGTTTCTTGGTGGATTGGCTGATTATTTTGTTTGTTAGTTAGGTGAAAAGTTATTTTCTGGTTGGTTTTCTGAATGGTTGGTTAGCTGGATAGTTATTTTGTTAGTTGGTTGGTTGACTGGTTGTTTTGTTTGTTGGTCAACTGATTGTTTTGTTAGTTGGTTGGATGATTGGTTATTTTGTTTTGCAGTTGGTGGAGCAGTTAATTTGTTTGTTCGTTGGTCAAATGGTTCTTTTGCTTGTTGGATAGGTCGTTGACTGGTTATTTCATTTGTTGATTGATTGAATAGTTATTTTGTTAGTTGGTCAGTTGATTGGTCAACTGATTATCTTGTTGGTTGGTTGGATGATTGGTTATTTTGTTTCTCTGTTGGTTGACTAGTTAATTTGTTTGTTGGTTGGTCAAATAGTTCTTTTGTTTGTTGGATGGGTCATCAACTGGTTATTTTATTTTGTGCTTGGTTAACTGATTATTTTGTTGGTTGGTTGGTTGGTTGGTCAAATGGTTCTTTTGGTTGGTTGATCGGTTATTTTATTTGTTGGTTGGTCAACTGATTACTTTGTTGTTTGGTTGATTGGTTATTTTATTTGTTAGTTGGTCAACTGTTTATTTTGTTGGTTGGTGGATTGATTGGTTATTTTGTTTCTCGGGTGGGTGACTACTTTTTGTAGTTTTTACCAATTTGTTTGTTAATTGGTAAAAAGGTTCTTTTGTCTGTTTGATAGGTGGCAGACTGGTTATTTTATTTGTTGGTTAGTTGACTGATTATTTTTTTGGTTGGTTGGCTGACTGGTTGTTTTGTTTCTTGGTCAGTTGATTAGTTATTTTGTTTGTTGGCTGGTTAATTAATTGAAAGTTTGGCATGGTGCTTGTTTGGTTATTTCACTGGTTTATTCATGGCAGATTATTTACTATTTCTAAGCACTGTGGACACTCTGTTTTTCTACTCATAAAGCTCCTGAAAACTATCATCGGTCATGTGTCCAGGCTGAAATTGTACTACAATAAATAATCTCAACCAATTATTCACAAAATCACATTGCAAATTGAGCAATGAAGAGACAATAGCCATGAAACCAATCTGGTCTCTAGTGTGAGGGAGTAATTCAATGTGTTGAGCTCTCTCCTGTCCTGTGTGCACTGAGGGCCAATGGAGCGAGTTACTGATAAGTGCCCCTGTCCACAGATAGCAGTCCAGGAGGAGAAAGAAGCTAATTGGCCGTATTTAGAGCTGAATGCCCTCCCACCATC